>NW_027665775.1:0-81953 GCF_963924005.1 Protomyctophum bolini | reverse complement strand
TCCCACATTGCTCAAAGTGGCTAGCTTTCATCCCAACACAGTTTATAGGGCCATACGGTACATAGTTTTCAAGTTACAGACTAAGCTAAGCAAAAGTGAACCAGGCCTTTTTACTGTGAAAATGGCACTTTGGGACTGTGAAAGTGACATTTTGGCCCTGTTGTCCCAAACTGCCCCAGCACTTCCCACATTGCTCAAAGTGGCTAGCTTTCATCCCAACACAGTTTATAGGGCCATACGGTACATAGTTTTCAAGTTACAGACTAAGCTAAGCAAAATGAATCTTTTTTTTTTTACTGTGAAAATGGCACTTTGGGACTGTGAAAGGGTTAGGGTTAGGGTTAGGGTTTTGGCCCTGTTGTCCCAAACTGCCCCAGCACTTCCCACATTGCTCAAAGTGGCTAGCTTTCATCCCAACACAGTTTATAGGGCCATACGGTACATAGTTTTCAAGTTACAGACTAAGCTAAGCAAAAGTGAACCAGGCCTTTTTACTGTGAAAACGGCACTTTGGGACTGTGAAAGTGACATTTTGGCCCTGTTGTCCCAAACTGCCCCAGCACTTCCCACATTGCTCAAAGTGGCTAGCTTTCATCCCAACACAGTTTATAGGGCCATACGGTACATAGTTTTCAAGTTACAGACTAAGCTAAGCAAAAGTGAACCAGGCCTTTTTACTGTGAAAATGGCACTTTGGGACTGTGAAAGTGACATTTTGGCCCTGTTGTCCCAAACTGCCCCAGCACTTCCCACATTGCTCAAAGTGGCTAGCTTTCATCCCAACACAGTTTATAGGGCCATACGGTACATAGTTTTCAAGTTACAGACTAAGCTAAGCAAAATGAATCTTTTTTTTTTTACTGTGAAAATGGCACTTTGGGACTGTGAAAGGGTTAGGGTTAGGGTTAGGGTTTTGGCCCTGTTGTCCCAAACTGCCCCAGCACTTCCCACATTGCTCAAAGTGGCTAGCTTTCATCCCAACACAGTTTATAGGGCCATACGGTACATAGTTTTCAAGTTACAGACTAAGCTAAGCAAAAGTGAACCAGGCCTTTTTACTGTGAAAACGGCACTTTGGGACTGTGAAAGTGACATTTTGGCCCTGTTGTCCCAAACTGCCCCAGCACTTCCCACATTGCTCAAAGTGGCTAGCTTTCATCCCAACACAGTTTATAGGGCCATACGGTACATAGTTTTCAAGTTACAGACTAAGCTAAGCAAAAGTGAACCAGGCCTTTTTACTGTGAAAATGGCACTTTGGGACTGTGAAAGTGACATTTTGGCCCTGTTGTCCCAAACTGCCCCAGCACTTCCCACATTGCTCAAAGTGGCTAGCTTTCATCCCAACACAGTTTATAGGGCCATACGGTACATAGTTTTCAAGTTACAGACTAAGCTAAGCAAAAGTGAACCAGGCCTTTTTACTGTGAAAACGGCACTTTGGGACTGTGAAAGTGACATTTTGGCCCTGTTGTCCCAAACTGCCCCAGCACTTCCCACATTGCTCAAAGTGGCTAGCTTTCATCCCAACACAGTTTATAGGGCCATACGGTACATAGTTTTCAAGTTACAGACTAAGCTAAGCAAAAGTGAACCAGGCCTTTTTACTGTGAAAATGGCACTTTGGGACTGTGAAAGTGACATTTTGGCCCTGTTGTCCCAAACTGCCCCAGCACTTCCCACATTACTCAAAGTGGCTAGCTTTCATCCCAACACAGTTTATAGGGCCATACGGTACATAGTTTTCAAGTTACAGACTAAGCTAAGCAAAATGAATCTTTTTTTTTTTACTGTGAAAATGGCACTTTGGGACTGTGAAAGGGTTAGGGTTAGGGTTAGGGTTTTGGCCCTGTTGTCCCAAACTGCCCCAGCACTTCCCACATTGCTCAAAGTGGCTAGCTTTCATCCCAACACAGTTTATAGGGCCATACGGTACATAGTTTTCAAGTTACAGACTAAGCTAAGCAAAATGAATCTTTTTTTTTTTACTGTGAAAATGGCACTTTGGGACTGTGAAAGGGTTAGGGTTAGGGTTAGGGTTTTGGCCCTGTTGTCCCAAACTGCCCCAGCACTTCCCACATTGCTCAAAGTGGCTAGCTTTCATCCCAACACAGTTTATAGGGCCATACGGTACATAGTTTTCAAGTTACAGACTAAGCTAAGCAAAATGAATCTTTTTTTTTTTACTGTGAAAATGGCACTTTGGGACTGTGAAAGGGTTAGGGTTAGGGTTAGGGTTTTGGCCCTGTTGTCCCAAACTGCCCCAGCACTTCCCACATTGCTCAAAGTGGCTAGCTTTCATCCCAACACAGTTTATAGGGCCATACGGTACATAGTTTTCAAGTTACAGACTAAGCTAAGCAAAAGTGAACCAGGCCTTTTTACTGTGAAAACGGCACTTTGGGACTGTGAAAGTGACATTTTGGCCCTGTTGTCCCAAACTGCCCCAGCACTTCCCACATTGCTCAAAGTGGCTAGCTTTCATCCCAACACAGTTTATAGGGCCATACGGTACATAGTTTTCAAGTTACAGACTAAGCTAAGCAAAAGTGAACCAGGCCTTTTTACTGTGAAAATGGCACTTTGGGACTGTGAAAGTGACATTTTGGCCCTGTTGTCCCAAACTGCCCCAGCACTTCCCACATTGCTCAAAGTGGCTAGCTTTCATCCCAACACAGTTTATAGGGCCATACGGTACATAGTTTTCAAGTTACAGACTAAGCTAAGCAAAATGAATCTTTTTTTTTTTACTGTGAAAATGGCACTTTGGGACTGTGAAAGGGTTAGGGTTAGGGTTAGGGTTTTGGCCCTGTTGTCCCAAACTGCCCCAGCACTTCCCACATTGCTCAAAGTGGCTAGCTTTCATCCCAACACAGTTTATAGGGCCATACGGTACATAGTTTTCAAGTTACAGACTAAGCTAAGCAAAAGTGAACCAGGCCTTTTTACTGTGAAAACGGCACTTTGGGACTGTGAAAGTGACATTTTGGCCCTGTTGTCCCAAACTGCCCCAGCACTTCCCACATTGCTCAAAGTGGCTAGCTTTCATCCCAACACAGTTTATAGGGCCATACGGTACATAGTTTTCAAGTTACAGACTAAGCTAAGCAAAAGTGAACCAGGCCTTTTTACTGTGAAAATGGCACTTTGGGACTGTGAAAGTGACATTTTGGCCCTGTTGTCCCAAACTGCCCCAGCACTTCCCACATTGCTCAAAGTGGCTAGCTTTCATCCCAACACAGTTTATAGGGCCATACGGTACATAGTTTTCAAGTTACAGACTAAGCTAAGCAAAATGAATCTTTTTTTTTTTACTGTGAAAATGGCACTTTGGGACTGTGAAAGGGTTAGGGTTAGGGTTAGGGTTTTGGCCCTGTTGTCCCAAACTGCCCCAGCACTTCCCACATTGCTCAAAGTGGCTAGCTTTCATCCCAACACAGTTTATAGGGCCATACGGTACATAGTTTTCAAGTTACAGACTAAGCTAAGCAAAAGTGAACCAGGCCTTTTTACTGTGAAAACGGCACTTTGGGACTGTGAAAGTGACATTTTGGCCCTGTTGTCCCAAACTGCCCCAGCACTTCCCACATTGCTCAAAGTGGCTAGCTTTCATCCCAACACAGTTTATAGGGCCATACGGTACATAGTTTTCAAGTTACAGACTAAGCTAAGCAAAAGTGAACCAGGCCTTTTTACTGTGAAAATGGCACTTTGGGACTGTGAAAGTGACATTTTGGCCCTGTTGTCCCAAACTGCCCCAGCACTTCCCACATTGCTCAAAGTGGCTAGCTTTCATCCCAACACAGTTTATAGGGCCATACGGTACATAGTTTTCAAGTTACAGACTAAGCTAAGCAAAAGTGAACCAGGCCTTTTTACTGTGAAAATGGCACTTTGGGACTGTGAAAGTGACATTTTGGCCCTGTTGTCCCAAACTGCCCCAGCACTTCCCACATTGCTCAAAGTGGCTAGCTTTCATCCCAACACAGTTTATAGGGCCATACGGTACATAGTTTTCAAGTTACAGACTAAGCTAAGCAAAAGTGAACCAGGCCTTTTTACTGTGAAAACGGCACTTTGGGACTGTGAAAGTGACATTTTGGCCCTGTTGTCCCAAACTGCCCCAGCACTTCCCACATTGCTCAAAGTGGCTAGCTTTCATCCCAACACAGTTTATAGGGCCATACGGTACATAGTTTTCAAGTTACAGACTAAGCTAAGCAAAAGTGAACCAGGCCTTTTTACTGTGAAAACGGCACTTTGGGACTGTGAAAGTGACATTTTGGCCCTGTTGTCCCAAACTGCCCCAGCACTTCCCACATTGCTCAAAGTGGCTAGCTTTCATCCCAACACAGTTTATAGGGCCATACGGTACATAGTTTTCAAGTTACAGACTAAGCTAAGCAAAAGTGAACCAGGCCTTTTTACTGTGAAAATGGCACTTTGGGACTGTGAAAGTGACATTTTGGCCCTGTTGTCCCAAACTGCCCCAGCACTTCCCACATTGCTCAAAGTGGCTAGCTTTCATCCCAACACAGTTTATAGGGCCATACGGTACATAGTTTTCAAGTTACAGACTAAGCTAAGCAAAATGAATCTTTTTTTTTTTACTGTGAAAATGGCACTTTGGGACTGTGAAAGGGTTAGGGTTAGGGTTAGGGTTTTGGCCCTGTTGTCCCAAACTGCCCCAGCACTTCCCACATTGCTCAAAGTGGCTAGCTTTCATCCCAACACAGTTTATAGGGCCATACGGTACATAGTTTTCAAGTTACAGACTAAGCTAAGCAAAAGTGAACCAGGCCTTTTTACTGTGAAAATGGCACTTTGGGACTGTGAAAGTGACATTTTGGCCCTGTTGTCCCAAACTGCCCCAGCACTTCCCACATTGCTCAAAGTGGCTAGCTTTCATCCCAACACAGTTTATAGGGCCATACGGTACATAGTTTTCAAGTTACAGACTAAGCTAAGCAAAAGTGAACCAGGCCTTTTTACTGTGAAAATGGCACTTTGGGACTGTGAAAGTGACATTTTGGCCCTGTTGTCCCAAACTGCCCCAGCACTTCCCACATTGCTCAAAGTGGCTAGCTTTCATCCCAACACAGTTTATAGGGCCATACGGTACATAGTTTTCAAGTTACAGACTAAGCTAAGCAAAAGTGAACCAGGCCTTTTTACTGTGAAAACGGCACTTTGGGACTGTGAAAGTGACATTTTGGCCCTGTTGTCCCAAACTGCCCCAGCACTTCCCACATTGCTCAAAGTGGCTAGCTTTCATCCCAACACAGTTTATAGGGCCATACGGTACATAGTTTTCAAGTTACAGACTAAGCTAAGCAAAAGTGAACCAGGCCTTTTTACTGTGAAAATGGCACTTTGGGACTGTGAAAGTGACATTTTGGCCCTGTTGTCCCAAACTGCCCCAGCACTTCCCACATTGCTCAAAGTGGCTAGCTTTCATCCCAACACAGTTTATAGGGCCATACGGTACATAGTTTTCAAGTTACAGACTAAGCTAAGCAAAATGAATCTTTTTTTTTTTACTGTGAAAATGGCACTTTGGGACTGTGAAAGGGTTAGGGTTAGGGTTAGGGTTTTGGCCCTGTTGTCCCAAACTGCCCCAGCACTTCCCACATTGCTCAAAGTGGCTAGCTTTCATCCCAACACAGTTTATAGGGCCATACGGTACATAGTTTTCAAGTTACAGACTAAGCTAAGCAAAAGTGAACCAGGCCTTTTTACTGTGAAAATGGCACTTTGGGACTGTGAAAGTGACATTTTGGCCCTGTTGTCCCAAACTGCCCCAGCACTTCCCACATTGCTCAAAGTGGCTAGCTTTCATCCCAACACAGTTTATAGGGCCATACGGTACATAGTTTTCAAGTTACAGACTAAGCTAAGCAAAATGAATCTTTTTTTTTTTACTGTGAAAATGGCACTTTGGGACTGTGAAAGGGTTGGGGTTAGGGTTAGGGTTTTGGCCCTGTTGTCCCAAACTGCCCCAGCACTTCCCACATTGCTCAAAGTGGCTAGCTTTCATCCCAACACAGTTTATAGGGCCATACGGTACATAGTTTTCAAGTTACAGACTAAGCTAAGCAAAATGAATCTTTTTTTTTTTACTGTGAAAATGGCACTTTGGGACTGTGAAAGGGTTAGGGTTAGGGTTAGGGTTTTGGCCCTGTTGTCCCAAACTGCCCCAGCACTTCCCACATTGCTCAAAGTGGCTAGCTTTCATCCCAACACAGTTTATAGGGCCATACGGTACATAGTTTTCAAGTTACAGACTAAGCTAAGCAAAAGTGAACCAGGCCTTTTTACTGTGAAAATGGCACTTTGGGACTGTGAAAGTGACATTTTGGCCCTGTTGTCCCAAACTGCCCCAGCACTTCCCACATTGCTCAAAGTGGCTAGCTTTCATCCCAACACAGTTTATAGGGCCATACGGTACATAGTTTTCAAGTTACAGACTAAGCTAAGCAAAATTAATCTTTTTTTTTTTACTGTGAAAATGGCACTTTGGGACTGTGAAAGGGTTAGGGTTAGGGTTAGGGTTTTGGCCCTGTTGTCCCAAACTGCCCCAGCACTTCCCACATTGCTCAAAGTGGCTAGCTTTCATCCCAACACAGTTTATAGGGCCATACGGTACATAGTTTTCAAGTTACAGACTAAGCTAAGCAAAATGAATCTTTTTTTTTTTACTGTGAAAATGGCACTTTGGGACTGTGAAAGGGTTGGGGTTAGGGTTAGGGTTTTGGCCCTGTTGTCCCAAACTGCCCCAGCACTTCCCACATTGCTCAAAGTGGCTAGCTTTCATCCCAACACAGTTTATAGGGCCATACGGTACATAGTTTTCAAGTTACAGACTAAGCTAAGCAAAATGAATCTTTTTTTTTTTACTGTGAAAATGGCACTTTGGGACTGTGAAAGGGTTAGGGTTAGGGTTAGGGTTTTGGCCCTGTTGTCCCAAACTGCCCCAGCACTTCCCACATTGCTCAAAGTGGCTAGCTTTCATCCCAACACAGTTTATAGGGCCATACGGTACATAGTTTTCAAGTTACAGACTAAGCTAAGCAAAAGTGAACCAGGCCTTTTTACTGTGAAAATGGCACTTTGGGACTGTGAAAGTGACATTTTGGCCCTGTTGTCCCAAACTGCCCCAGCACTTCCCACATTGCTCAAAGTGGCTAGCTTTCATCCCAACACAGTTTATAGGGCCATACGGTACATAGTTTTCAAGTTACAGACTAAGCTAAGCAAAATGAATCTTTTTTTTTTTACTGTGAAAATGGCACTTTGGGACTGTGAAAGGGTTGGGGTTAGGGTTAGGGTTTTGGCCCTGTTGTCCCAAACTGCCCCAGCACTTCCCACATTGCTCAAAGTGGCTAGCTTTCATCCCAACACAGTTTATAGGGCCATACGGTACATAGTTTTCAAGTTACAGACTAAGCTAAGCAAAAGTGAACCAGGCCTTTTTACTGTGAAAATGGCACTTTGGGACTGTGAAAGTGACATTTTGGCCCTGTTGTCCCAAACTGCCCCAGCACTTCCCACATTGCTCAAAGTGGCTAGCTTTCATCCCAACACAGTTTATAGGGCCATACGGTACATAGTTTTCAAGTTACAGACTAAGCTAAGCAAAATGAATCTTTTTTTTTTTACTGTGAAAATGGCACTTTGGGACTGTGAAAGGGTTAGGGTTAGGGTTAGGGTTTTGGCCCTGTTGTCCCAAACTGCCCCAGCACTTCCCACATTGCTCAAAGTGGCTAGCTTTCATCCCAACACAGTTTATAGGGCCATACGGTACATAGTTTTCAAGTTACAGACTAAGCTAAGCAAAAGTGAACCAGGCCTTTTTACTGTGAAAACGGCACTTTGGGACTGTGAAAGTGACATTTTGGCCCTGTTGTCCCAAACTGCCCCAGCACTTCCCACATTGCTCAAAGTGGCTAGCTTTCATCCCAACACAGTTTATAGGGCCATACGGTACATAGTTTTCAAGTTACAGACTAAGCTAAGCAAAATGAATCTTTTTTTTTTTACTGTGAAAATGGCACTTTGGGACTGTGAAAGGGTTAGGGTTAGGGTTAGGGTTTTGGCCCTGTTGTCCCAAACTGCCCCAGCACTTCCCACATTGCTCAAAGTGGCTAGCTTTCATCCCAACACAGTTTATAGGGCCATACGGTACATAGTTTTCAAGTTACAGACTAAGCTAAGCAAAAGTGAACCAGGCCTTTTTACTGTGAAAATGGCACTTTGGGACTGTGAAAGTGACATTTTGGCCCTGTTGTCCCAAACTGCCCCAGCACTTCCCACATTGCTCAAAGTGGCTAGCTTTCATCCCAACACAGTTTATAGGGCCATACGGTACATAGTTTTCAAGTTACAGACTAAGCTAAGCAAAATGAATCTTTTTTTTTTTACTGTGAAAATGGCACTTTGGGACTGTGAAAGGGTTGGGGTTAGGGTTAGGGTTTTGGCCCTGTTGTCCCAAACTGCCCCAGCACTTCCCACATTGCTCAAAGTGGCTAGCTTTCATCCCAACACAGTTTATAGGGCCATACGGTACATAGTTTTCAAGTTACAGACTAAGCTAAGCAAAATGAATCTTTTTTTTTTTACTGTGAAAATGGCACTTTGGGACTGTGAAAGGGTTAGGGTTAGGGTTAGGGTTTTGGCCCTGTTGTCCCAAACTGCCCCAGCACTTCCCACATTGCTCAAAGTGGCTAGCTTTCATCCCAACACAGTTTATAGGGCCATACGGTACATAGTTTTCAAGTTACAGACTAAGCTAAGCAAAAGTGAACCAGGCCTTTTTACTGTGAAAATGGCACTTTGGGACTGTGAAAGTGACATTTTGGCCCTGTTGTCCCAAACTGCCCCAGCACTTCCCACATTGCTCAAAGTGGCTAGCTTTCATCCCAACACAGTTTATAGGGCCATACGGTACATAGTTTTCAAGTTACAGACTAAGCTAAGCAAAATGAATCTTTTTTTTTTTACTGTGAAAATGGCACTTTGGGACTGTGAAAGGGTTGGGGTTAGGGTTAGGGTTTTGGCCCTGTTGTCCCAAACTGCCCCAGCACTTCCCACATTGCTCAAAGTGGCTAGCTTTCATCCCAACACAGTTTATAGGGCCATACGGTACATAGTTTTCAAGTTACAGACTAAGCTAAGCAAAAGTGAACCAGGCCTTTTTACTGTGAAAATGGCACTTTGGGACTGTGAAAGTGACATTTTGGCCCTGTTGTCCCAAACTGCCCCAGCACTTCCCACATTGCTCAAAGTGGCTAGCTTTCATCCCAACACAGTTTATAGGGCCATACGGTACATAGTTTTCAAGTTACAGACTAAGCTAAGCAAAATGAATCTTTTTTTTTTTACTGTGAAAATGGCACTTTGGGACTGTGAAAGGGTTGGGGTTAGGGTTAGGGTTTTGGCCCTGTTGTCCCAAACTGCCCCAGCACTTCCCACATTGCTCAAAGTGGCTAGCTTTCATCCCAACACAGTTTATAGGGCCATACGGTACATAGTTTTCAAGTTACAGACTAAGCTAAGCAAAATGAATCTTTTTTTTTTTTACTGTGAAAATGGCACTTTGGGACTGTGAAAGGGTTAGGGTTAGGGTTTTGGCCCTGTTGTCCCAAACTGCCCCAGCACTTCCCACATTGCTCAAAGTGGCTAGCTTTCATCCCAACACAGTTTATAGGGCCATACGGTACATAGTTTTCAAGTTACAGACTAAGCTAAGCAAAAGTGAACCAGGCCTTTTTACTGTGAAAATGGCACTTTGGGACTGTGAAAGTGACATTTTGGCCCTGTTGTCCCAAACTGCCCCAGCACTTCCCACATTGCTCAAAGTGGCTAGCTTTCATCCCAACACAGTTTATAGGGCCATACGGTACATAGTTTTCAAGTTACAGACTAAGCTAAGCAAAATGAATCTTTTTTTTTTTACTGTGAAAATGGCACTTTGGGACTGTGAAAGGGTTAGGGTTAGGGTTAGGGTTTTGGCCCTGTTGTCCCAAACTGCCCCAGCACTTCCCACATTGCTCAAAGTGGCTAGCTTTCATCCCAACACAGTTTATAGGGCCATACGGTACATAGTTTTCAAGTTACAGACTAAGCTAAGCAAAAGTGAACCAGGCCTTTTTACTGTGAAAATGGCACTTTGGGACTGTGAAAGTGACATTTTGGCCCTGTTGTCCCAAACTGCCCCAGCACTTCCCACATTGCTCAAAGTGGCTAGCTTTCATCCCAACACAGTTTATAGGGCCATACGGTACATAGTTTTCAAGTTACAGACTAAGCTAAGCAAAATGAATCTTTTTTTTTTTACTGTGAAAATGGCACTTTGGGACTGTGAAAGGGTTGGGGTTAGGGTTAGGGTTTTGGCCCTGTTGTCCCAAACTGCCCCAGCACTTCCCACATTGGTCAAAGTGGCTAGCTTTCATCCCAACACAGTTTATAGGGCCATACGGTACATAGTTTTCAAGTTACAGACTAAGCTAAGCAAAAGTGAACCAGGCCTTTTTACTGTGAAAACGGCACTTTGGGACTGTGAAAGTGACATTTTGGCCCTGTTGTCCCAAACTGCCCCAGCACTTCCCACATTGCTCAAAGTGGCTAGCTTTCATCCCAACACAGTTTATAGGGCCATACGGTACATAGTTTTCAAGTTACAGACTAAGCTAAGCAAAAGTGAACCAGGCCTTTTTACTGTGAAAATGGCACTTTGGGACTGTGAAAGTGACATTTTGGCCCTGTTGTCCCAAACTGCCCCAGCACTTCCCACATTGCTCAAAGTGGCTAGCTTTCATCCCAACACAGTTTATAGGGCCATACGGTACATAGTTTTCAAGTTACAGACTAAGCTAAGCAAAATGAATCTTTTTTTTTTTACTGTGAAAATGGCACTTTGGGACTGTGAAAGGGTTAGGGTTAGGGTTAGGGTTTTGGCCCTGTTGTCCCAAACTGCCCCAGCACTTCCCACATTGCTCAAAGTGGCTAGCTGTCATCCCAACACAGTTTATAGGGCCATACGGTACATAGTTTTCAAGTTACAGACTAAGCTAAGCAAAAGTGAACCAGGCCTTTTTACTGTGAAAATGGCACTTTGGGACTGTGAAAGTGACATTTTGGCCCTGTTGTCCCAAACTGCCCCAGCACTTCCCACATTGCTCAAAGTGGCTAGCTTTCATCCCAACACAGTTTATAGGGCCATACGGTACATAGTTTTCAAGTTACAGACTAAGCTAAGCAAAATGAATCTTTTTTTTTTTACTGTGAAAATGGCACTTTGGGACTGTGAAAGGGTTGGGGTTAGGGTTAGGGTTTTGGCCCTGTTGTCCCAAACTGCCCCAGCACTTCCCACATTGGTCAAAGTGGCTAGCTTTCATCCCAACACAGTTTATAGGGCCATACGGTACATAGTTTTCAAGTTACAGACTAAGCTAAGCAAAATGAATCTTTTTTTTTTTACTGTGAAAATGGCACTTTGGGACTGTGAAAGGGTTAGGGTTAGGGTTAGGGTTTTGGCCCTGTTGTCCCAAACTGCCCCAGCACTTCCCACATTGGTCAAAGTGGCTAGCTTTCATCCCAACACAGTTTATAGGGCCATACGGTACATAGTTTTCAAGTTACAGACTAAGCTAAGCAAAAGTGAACCAGGCCTTTTTACTGTGAAAACGGCACTTTGGGACTGTGAAAGTGACATTTTGGCCCTGTTGTCCCAAACTGCCCCAGCACTTCCCACATTGCTCAAAGTGGCTAGCTTTCATCCCAACACAGTTTATAGGGCCATACGGTACATAGTTTTCAAGTTACAGACTAAGCTAAGCAAAAGTGAACCAGGCCTTTTTACTGTGAAAATGGCACTTTGGGACTGTGAAAGTGACATTTTGGCCCTGTTGTCCCAAACTGCCCCAGCACTTCCCACATTGCTCAAAGTGGCTAGCTTTCATCCCAACACAGTTTATAGGGCCATACGGTACATAGTTTTCAAGTTACAGACTAAGCTAAGCAAAATGAATCTTTTTTTTTTTACTGTGAAAATGGCACTTTGGGACTGTGAAAGGGTTAGGGTTAGGGTTAGGGTTTTGGCCCTGTTGTCCCAAACTGCCCCAGCACTTCCCACATTGCTCAAAGTGGCTAGCTTTCATCCCAACACAGTTTATAGGGCCATACGGTACATAGTTTTCAAGTTACAGACTAAGCTAAGCAAAAGTGAACCAGGCCTTTTTACTGTGAAAATGGCACTTTGGGACTGTGAAAGTGACATTTTGGCCCTGTTGTCCCAAACTGCCCCAGCACTTCCCACATTGCTCAAAGTGGCTAGCTTTCATCCCAACACAGTTTATAGGGCCATACGGTACATAGTTTTCAAGTTACAGACTAAGCTAAGCAAAATGAATCTTTTTTTTTTTACTGTGAAAATGGCACTTTGGGACTGTGAAAGGGTTGGGGTTAGGGTTAGGGTTTTGGCCCTGTTGTCCCAAACTGCCCCAGCACTTCCCACATTGGTCAAAGTGGCTAGCTTTCATCCCAACACAGTTTATAGGGCCATACGGTACATAGTTTTCAAGTTACAGACTAAGCTAAGCAAAATGAATCTTTTTTTTTTTACTGTGAAAATGGCACTTTGGGACTGTGAAAGGGTTAGGGTTAGGGTTAGGGTTTTGGCCCTGTTGTCCCAAACTGCCCCAGCACTTCCCACATTGCTCAAAGTGGCTAGCTTTCATCCCAACACAGTTTATAGGGCCATACGGTACATAGTTTTCAAGTTACAGACTAAGCTAAGCAAAAGTGAACCAGGCCTTTTTACTGTGAAAATGGCACTTTGGGACTGTGAAAGTGACATTTTGGCCCTGTTGTCCCAAACTGCCCCAGCACTTCCCACATTGCTCAAAGTGGCTAGCTTTCATCCCAACACAGTTTATAGGGCCATACGGTACATAGTTTTCAAGTTACAGACTAAGCTAAGCAAAATGAATCTTTTTTTTTTACTGTGAAAATGGCACTTTGGGACTGTGAAAGGGTTAGGGTTAGGGTTAGGGTTTTGGCCCTGTTGTCCCAAACTGCCCCAGCACTTCCCACATTGCTCAAAGTGGCTAGCTTTCATCCCAACACAGTTTATAGGGCCATACGGTACATAGTTTTCAAGTTACAGACTAAGCTAAGCAAAAGTGAACCAGGCCTTTTTACTGTGAAAATGGCACTTTGGGACTGTGAAAGTGACATTTTGGCCCTGTTGTCCCAAACTGCCCCAGCACTTCCCACATTGCTCAAAGTGGCTAGCTTTCATCCCAACACAGTTTATAGGGCCATACGGTACATAGTTTTCAAGTTACAGACTAAGCTAAGCAAAAGTGAACCAGGCCTTTTTACTGTGAAAATGGCACTTTGGGACTGTGAAAGTGACATTTTGGCCCTGTTGTCCAAACTGCCCCAGCACTTCCCACATTGCTCAAAGTGGCTAGCTTTCATCCCAACACAGTTTATAGGGCCATACGGTACATAGTTTTCAAGTTACAGACTAAGCTAAGCAAAAGTGAACCAGGCCTTTTTACTGTGAAAACGGCACTTTGGGACTGTGAAAGTGACATTTTGGCCCTGTTGTCCCAAACTGCCCCAGCACTTCCCACATTGCTCAAAGTGGCTAGCTTTCATCCCAACACAGTTTATAGGGCCATACGGTACATAGTTTTCAAGTTACAGACTAAGCTAAGCAAAAGTGAACCAGGCCTTTTTACTGTGAAAACGGCACTTTGGGACTGTGAAAGTGACATTTTGGCCCTGTTGTCCCAAACTGCCCCAGCACTTTCCACATTGCTCAAAGTGGCTAGCTTTCATCCCAACACAGTTTATAGGGCCATACGGTACATAGTTTTCAAGTTACAGACTAAGCTAAGCAAAAGTGAACCAGGCCTTTTTACTGTGAAAATGGCACTTTGGGACTGTGAAAGTGACATTTTGGCCCTGTTGTCCCAAACTGCCCCAGCACTTCCCACATTGCTCAAAGTGGCTAGCTTTCATCCCAACACAGTTTTTAGGGCCATACGGTACATAGTTTTCAAGTTACAGACTAAGCTAAGCAAAAGTGAACCAGGCCTTTTTACTGTGAAAATGGCACTTTGGGACTGTGAAAGTGACATTTTGGCCCTGTTGTCCCAAACTGCCCCAGCACTTCCCACATTGCTCAAAGTGGCTAGCTTTCATCCCAACACAGTTTATAGGGCCATACGGTACATAGTTTTCAAGTTACAGACTAAGCTAAGCAAAAGTGAACCAGGCCTTTTTACTGTGAAAACGGCACTTTGGGACTGTGAAAGTGACATTTTGGCCCTGTTGTCCCAAACTGCCCCAGCACTTCCCACATTGCTCAAAGTGGCTAGCTTTCATCCCAACACAGTTTATAGGGCCATACGGTACATAGTTTTCAAGTTACAGACTAAGCTAAGCAAAAGTGAACCAGGCCTTTTTACTGTGAAAACGGCACTTTGGGACTGTGAAAGTGACATTTTGGCCCTGTTGTCCCAAACTGCCCCAGCACTTCCCACATTGCTCAAAGTGGCTAGCTTTCATCCCAACACAGTTTATAGGGCCATACGGTACATAGTTTTCAAGTTACAGACTAAGCTAAGCAAAAGTGAACCAGGCCTTTTTACTGTGAAAACGGCACTTTGGGACTGTGAAAGTGACATTTTGGCCCTGTTGTCCCAAACTGCCCCAGCACTTCCCACATTGCTCAAAGTGGCTAGCTTTCATCCCAACACAGTTTTTAGGGCCATACGGTACATAGTTTTCAAGTTACAGACTAAGCTAAGCAAAAGTGAACCAGGCCTTTTTACTGTGAAAATGGCACTTTGGGACTGTGAAAGTGACATTTTGGCCCTGTTGTCCCAAACTGCCCCAGCACTTCCCACATTGCTCAAAGTGGCTAGCTTTCATCCCAACACAGTTTATAGGGCCATACGGTACATAGTTTTCAAGTTACAGACTAAGCTAAGCAAAAGTGAACCAGGCCTTTTTACTGTGAAAATGGCACTTTGGGACTGTGAAAGTGACATTTTGGCCCTGTTGTCCCAAACTGCCCCAGCACTTCCCACATTGCTCAAAGTGGCTAGCTTTCATCCCAACACAGTTTATAGGGCCATACGGTACATAGTTTTCAAGTTACAGACTAAGCTAAGCAAAAGTGAACCAGGCCTTTTTACTGTGAAAACGGCACTTTGGGACTGTGAAAGTGACATTTTGGCCCTGTTGTCCCAAACTGCCCCAGCACTTTCCACATTGCTCAAAGTGGCTAGCTTTCATCCCAACACAGTTTATAGGGCCATACGGTACATAGTTTTCAAGTTACAGACTAAGCTAAGCAAAAGTGAACCAGGCCTTTTTACTGTGAAAATGGCACTTTGAGACTGTGAAAGTGACATTTTGGCCCTGTTGTCCCAAACTGCCCCAGCACTTCCCACATTGCTCAAAGTGGCTAGCTTTCATCCCAACACAGTTTATAGGGCCATACGGTACATAGTTTTCAAGTTACAGACTAAGCTAAGCAAAAGTGAACCAGGCCTTTTTACTGTGAAAATGGCACTTTGGGACTGTGAAAGTGACATTTTGGCCCTGTTGTCCCAAACTGCCCCAGCACTTCCCACATTGCTCAAAGTGGCTAGCTTTCATCCCAACACAGTTTTTAGGGCCATACGGTACATAGTTTTCAAGTTACAGACTAAGCTAAGCAAAAGTGAACCAGGCCTTTTTACTGTGAAAATGGCACTTTGGGACTGTGAAAGTGACATTTTGGCCCTGTTGTCCCAAACTGCCCCAGCACTTCCCACATTGCTCAAAGTGGCTAGCTTTCATCCCAACACAGTTTATAGGGCCATACGGTACATAGTTTTCAAGTTACAGACTAAGCTAAGCAAAAGTGAACCAGGCCTTTTTACTGTGAAAACGGCACTTTGGGACTGTGAAAGTGACATTTTGGCCCTGTTGTCCCAAACTGCCCCAGCACTTCCCACATTGCTCAAAGTGGCTAGCTTTCATCCCAACACAGTTTTTAGGGCCATACGGTACATAGTTTTCAAGTTACAGACTAAGCTAAGCAAAAGTGAACCAGGCCTTTTTACTGTGAAAATGGCACTTTGGGACTGTGAAAGTGACATTTTGGCCCTGTTGTCCCAAACTGCCCCAGCACTTCCCACATTGCTCAAAGTGGCTAGCTTTCATCCCAACACAGTTTATAGGGCCATACGGTACATAGTTTTCAAGTTACAGACTAAGCTAAGCAAAAGTGAACCAGGCCTTTTTACTGTGAAAATGGCACTTTGGGACTGTGAAAGTGACATTTTGGCCCTGTTGTCCCAAACTGCCCCAGCACTTCCCACATTGCTCAAAGTGGCTAGCTTTCATCCCAACACAGTTTATAGGGCCATACGGTACATAGTTTTCAAGTTACAGACTAAGCTAAGCAAAAGTGAACCAGGCCTTTTTACTGTGAAAACGGCACTTTGGGACTGTGAAAGTGACATTTTGGCCCTGTTGTCCCAAACTGCCCCAGCACTTCCCACATTGCTCAAAGTGGCTAGCTTTCATCCCAACACAGTTTATAGGGCCATACGGTACATAGTTTTCAAGTTACAGACTAAGCTAAGCAAAATGAATCTTTTTTTTTTACTGTGAAAATGGCACTTTGGGACTGTGAAAGGGTTAGGGTTAGGGTTAGGGTTTTGGCCCTGTTGTCCCAAACTGCCCCAGCACTTCCCACATTGCTCAAAGTGGCTAGCTTTCATCCCAACACAGTTTTTAGGGCCATACGGTACATAGTTTTCAATTTACAGACTAAGCTAAGCAAAAGTTAACCAGGCCTTTTTACTGTGAAAATGGCACTTTGGGACTGTGAAAGTGACATTTTGGCCCTGTTGTCCCAAACTGCCCCAGCACTTCCCACATTGCTCAAAGTGGCTAGCTTTCATCCCAACACAGTTTATAGGGCCATACGGTACATAGTTTTCAAGTTACAGACTAAGCTAAGCAAAAGTGAACCAGGCCTTTTTACTGTGAAAATGGCACTTTGGGACTGTGAAAGTGACATTTTGGCCCTGTTGTCCCAAACTGCCCCAGCACTTCCCACATTGCTCAAAGTGGCTAGCTTTCATCCCAACACAGTTTATAGGGCCATACGGTACATAGTTTTCAAGTTACAGACTAAGCTAAGCAAAAGTGAACCAGGCCTTTTTACTGTGAAAACGGCACTTTGGGACTGTGAAAGTGACATTTTGGCCCTGTTGTCCCAAACTGCCCAGCACTTCCCACATTGCTCAAAGTGGCTAGCTTTCATCCCCAACACAGTTTTTAGGGCCATACGGTACATAGTTTTCAAGTTACAGACTAAGCTAAGCAAAAGTGAACCAGGCCTTTTTACTGTGAAAATGGCACTTTGGGACTGTGAAAGTGACATTTTGGCCCTGTTGTCCCAAACTGCCCCAGCACTTCCCACATTGCTCAAAGTGGCTAGCTTTCATCCCAACACAGTTTTTAGGGCCATACGGTACATAGTTTTCAAGTTACAGACTAAGCTAAGCAAAAGTGAACCAGGCCTTTTTACTGTGAAAATGGCACTTTGGGACTGTGAAAGTGACATTTTGGCCCTGTTGTCCCAAACTGCCCCAGCACTTCCCACATTGCTCAAAGTGGCTAGCTTTCATCCCAACACAGTTTTTAGGGCCATACGGTACATAGTTTTCAAGTTACAGACTAAGCTAAGCAAAAGTGAACAAGGCCTTTTTACTGTGAAAATGGCACTTTGGGACTGTGAAAGTGACATTTTGGCCCTGTTGTCCCAAACTGCCCCAGCACTTCCCACATTGCTCAAAGTGGCTAGCTTTCATCCCAACACAGTTTATAGGGCCATACGGTACATAGTTTTCAAGTTACAGACTAAGCTAAGCAAAAGTGAACCAGGCCTTTTTACTGTGAAAACGGCACTTTGGGACTGTGAAAGTGACATTTTGGCCCTGTTGTCCCAAACTGCCCCAGCACTTCCCACATTGCTCAAAGTGGCTAGCTTTCATCCCAACACAGTTTTTAGGGCCATACGGTACATAGTTTTCAAGTTACAGACTAAGCTAAGCAAAAGTGAACCAGGCCTTTTTACTGTGAAAATGGCACTTTGGGACTGTGAAAGTGACATTTTGGCCCTGTTGTCCCAAACTGCCCCAGCACTTCCCACATTGCTCAAAGTGGCTAGCTTTCATCCCAACACAGTTTATAGGGCCATACGGTACATAGTTTTCAAGTTACAGACTAAGCTAAGCAAAAGTGAACCAGGCCTTTTTACTGTGAAAATGGCACTTTGGGACTGTGAAAGTGACATTTTGGCCCTGTTGTCCCAAACTGCCCCAGCACTTCCCACATTGCTCAAAGTGGCTAGCTTTCATCCCAACACAGTTTATAGGGCCATACGGTACATAGTTTTCAAGTTACAGACTAAGCTAAGCAAAAGTGAACCAGGCCTTTTTACTGTGAAAACGGCACTTTGGGACTGTGAAAGTGACATTTTGGCCCTGTTGTCCCAAACTGCCCCAGCACTTCCCACATTGCTCAAAGTGGCTAGCTTTCATCCCAACACAGTTTATAGGGCCATACGGTACATAGTTTTCAAGTTACAGACTAAGCTAAGCAAAATGAATCTTTTTTTTTTACTGTGAAAATGGCACTTTGGGACTGTGAAAGGGTTAGGGTTAGGGTTAGGGTTTTGGCCCTGTTGTCCCAAACTGCCCCAGCACTTCCCACATTGCTCAAAGTGGCTAGCTTTCATCCCAACACAGTTTTTAGGGCCATACGGTACATAGTTTTCAATTTACAGACTAAGCTAAGCAAAAGTTAACCAGGCCTTTTTACTGTGAAAATGGCACTTTGGGACTGTGAAAGTGACATTTTGGCCCTGTTGTCCCAAACTGCCCCAGCACTTCCCACATTGCTCAAAGTGGCTAGCTTTCATCCCAACACAGTTTATAGGGCCATACGGTACATAGTTTTCAAGTTACAGACTAAGCTAAGCAAAAGTGAACCAGGCCTTTTTACTGTGAAAATGGCACTTTGGGACTGTGAAAGTGACATTTTGGCCCTGTTGTCCCAAACTGCCCCAGCACTTCCCACATTGCTCAAAGTGGCTAGCTTTCATCCCAACACAGTTTATAGGGCCATACGGTACATAGTTTTCAAGTTACAGACTAAGCTAAGCAAAAGTGAACCAGGCCTTTTTACTGTGAAAACGGCACTTTGGGACTGTGAAAGTGACATTTTGGCCCTGTTGTCCCAAACTGCCCCAGCACTTCCCACATTGCTCAAAGTGGCTAGCTTTCATCCCAACACAGTTTTTAGGGCCATACGGTACATAGTTTTCAAGTTACAGACTAAGCTAAGCAAAAGTGAACCAGGCCTTTTTACTGTGAAAATGGCACTTTGGGACTGTGAAAGTGACATTTTGGCCCTGTTGTCCCAAACTGCCCCAGCACTTCCCACATTGCTCAAAGTGGCTAGCTTTCATCCCAACACAGTTTATAGGGCCATACGGTACATAGTTTTCAAGTTACAGACTAAGCTAAGCAAAAGTGAACCAGGCCTTTTTACTGTGAAAATGGCACTTTGGGACTGTGAAAGTGACATTTTGGCCCTGTTGTCCCAAACTGCCCCAGCACTTCCCACATTGCTCAAAGTGGCTAGCTTTCATCCCAACACAGTTTATAGGGCCATACGGTACATAGTTTTCAAGTTACAGACTAAGCTAAGCAAAAGTGAACCAGGCCTTTTTACTGTGAAAACGGCACTTTGGGACTGTGAAAGTGACATTTTGGCCCTGTTGTCCCAAACTGCCCCAGCACTTCCCACATTGCTCAAAGTGGCTAGCTTTCATCCCAACACAGTTTATAGGGCCATACGGTACATAGTTTTCAAGTTACAGACTAAGCTAAGCAAAATGAATCTTTTTTTTTTACTGTGAAAATGGCACTTTGGGACTGTGAAAGGGTTAGGGTTAGGGTTAGGGTTTTGGCCCTGTTGTCCCAAACTGCCCCAGCACTTCCCACATTGCTCAAAGTGGCTAGCTTTCATCCCAACACAGTTTTTAGGGCCATACGGTACATAGTTTTCAATTTACAGACTAAGCTAAGCAAAAGTTAACCAGGCCTTTTTACTGTGAAAATGGCACTTTGGGACTGTGAAAGTGACATTTTGGCCCTGTTGTCCCAAACTGCCCCAGCACTTCCCACATTGCTCAAAGTGGCTAGCTTTCATCCCAACACAGTTTATAGGGCCATACGGTACATAGTTTTCAAGTTACAGACTAAGCTAAGCAAAAGTGAACCAGGCCTTTTTACTGTGAAAATGGCACTTTGGGACTGTGAAAGTGACATTTTGGCCCTGTTGTCCCAAACTGCCCCAGCACTTCCCACATTGCTCAAAGTGGCTAGCTTTCATCCCAACACAGTTTATAGGGCCATACGGTACATAGTTTTCAAGTTACAGACTAAGCTAAGCAAAATGAATCTTTTTTTTTTTACTGTGAAAATGGCACTTTGGGACTGTGAAAGGGTTAGGGTTAGGGTTAGGGTTTTGGCCCTGTTGTCCCAAACTGCCCCAGCACTTCCCACATTGCTCAAAGTGGCTAGCTTTCATCCCAACACAGTTTATACGGCCATACGGTACATAGTTTTCAAGTTACAGACTAAGCTAAGCAAAAGTGAACCAGGCCTTTTTACTGTGAAAATGGCACTTTGGGACTGTGAAAGTGACATTTTGGCCCTGTTGTCCCAAACTGCCCCAGCACTTCCCACATTGCTCAAAGTGGCTAGCTTTCATCCCAACACAGTTTATAGGGCCATACTGTACATAGTTTTCAAGTTACAGACTAAGCTAAGCAAAATGAATCTTTTTTTTTTTACTGTGAAAATGGCACTTTGGGACTGTGAAAGGGTTAGGGTTAGGGTTAGGGTTTTGGCCCTGTTGTCCCAAACTGCCCCAGCACTTCCCACATTGCTCAAAGTGGCTAGCTTTCATCCCAACACAGTTTATAGGGCCATACGGTACATAGTTTTCAAGTTACAGACTAAGCTAAGCAAAAGTGAACCAGGCCTTTTTACTGTGAAAACGGCACTTTGGGACTGTGAAAGTGACATTTTGGCCCTGTTGTCCCAAACTGCCCCAGCACTTCCCACATTGCTCAAAGTGGCTAGCTTTCATCCCAACACAGTTTATAGGGCCATACGGTACATAGTTTTCAAGTTACAGACTAAGCTAAGCAAAAGTGAACCAGGCCTTTTTACTGTGAAAATGGCACTTTGGGACTGTGAAAGTGACATTTTGGCCCTGTTGTCCCAAACTGCCCCAGCACTTCCCACATTGCTCAAAGTGGCTAGCTTTCATCCCAACACAGTTTATAGGGCCATACGGTACATAGTTTTCAAGTTACAGACTAAGCTAAGCAAAAGTGAACCAGGCCTTTTTACTGTGAAAATGGCACTTTGGGACTGTGAAAGTGACATTTTGGCCCTGTTGTCCCAAACTGCCCCAGCACTTCCCACATTGCTCAAAGTGGCTAGCTTTCATCCCAACACAGTTTATAGGGCCATACGGTACATAGTTTTCAAGTTACAGACTAAGCTAAGCAAAAGTGAACCAGGCCTTTTTACTGTGAAAATGGCACTTTGGGACTGTGAAAGTGACATTTTGGCCCTGTTGTCCCAAACTGCCCCAGCACTTCCCACATTGCTCAAAGTGGCTAGCTTTCATCCCAACACAGTTTATAGGGCCATACGGTACATAGTTTTCAAGTTACAGACTAAGCTAAGCAAAATTAATCTTTTTTTTTTTACTGTGAAAATGGCACTTTGGGACTGTGAAAGGGTTAGGGTTAGGGTTTTGGCCCTGTTGTCCCAAACTGCCCCAGCACTTCCCACATTGCTCAAAGTGGCTAGCTTTCATCCCAACACAGTTTTTAGGGCCATACGGTACATAGTTTTCAAGTTACAGACTAAGCTAAGCAAAAGTGAACCAGGCCTTTTTACTGTGAAAATGGCACTTTGGGACTGTGAAAGTGACATTTTGGCCCTGTTGTCCCAAACTGCCCCAGCACTTCCCACATTGCTCAAAGTGGCTAGCTTTCATCCCAACACAGTTTATAGGGCCATACGGTACATAGTTTTCAAGTTACAGACTAAGCTAAGCAAAAGTGAACCAGGCCTTTTTACTGTGAAAATGGCACTTTGGGATTGTGAAAGTGACATTTTGGCCCTGTTGTCCCAAACTGCCCCAGCACTTCCCACATTGCTCAAAGTGGCTAGCTTTCATCCCAACACAGTTTATAGGGCCATACGGTACATAGTTTTCAAGTTACAGACTAAGCTAAGCAAAAGTGAACCAGGCCTTTTTACTGTGAAAATGGCACTTTGGGACTGTGAAAGTGACATTTTGGCCCTGTTGTCCCAAACTGCCCCAGCACTTCCCACATTGCTCAAAGTGGCTAGCTTTCATCCCAACACAGTTTATAGGGCCATACTGTACATAGTTTTCAAGTTACAGACTAAGCTAAGCAAAATGAATCTTTTTTTTTTTTACTGTGAAAATGGCACTTTGGGACTGTGAAAGGGTTAGGGTTAGGGTTAGGGTTTTGGCCCTGTTGTCCCAAACTGCCCCAGCACTTCCCACATTGCTCAAAGTGGCTAGCTTTCATCCCAACACAGTTTATAGGGCCATACGGTACATAGTTTTCAAGTTACAGACTAAGCTAAGCAAAAGTGAACCAGGCCTTTTTACTGTGAAAACGGCACTTTGGGACTGTGAAAGTGACATTTTGGCCCTGTTGTCCCAAACTGCCCCAGCACTTCCCACATTGCTCAAAGTGGCTAGCTTTCATCCCAACACAGTTTATAGGGCCATACGGTACATAGTTTTCAAGTTACAGACTAAGCTAAGCAAAAGTGAACCAGGCCTTTTTACTGTGAAAATGGCACTTTGGGACTGTGAAAGTGACATTTTGGCCCTGTTGTCCCAAACTGCCCCAGCACTTCCCACATTGCTCAAAGTGGCTAGCTTTCATCCCAACACAGTTTATAGGGCCATACGGTACATAGTTTTCAAGTTACAGACTAAGCTAAGCAAAAGTGAACCAGGCCTTTTTACTGTGAAAATGGCACTTTGGGACTGTGAAAGTGACATTTTGGCCCTGTTGTCCCAAACTGCCCCAGCACTTCCCACATTGCTCAAAGTGGCTAGCTTTCATCCCAACACAGTTTATAGGGCCATACGGTACATAGTTTTCAAGTTACAGACTAAGCTAAGCAAAAGTGAACCAGGCCTTTTTACTGTGAAAATGGCACTTTGGGACTGTGAAAGTGACATTTTGGCCCTGTTGTCCCAAACTGCCCCAGCACTTCCCACATTGCTCAAAGTGGCTAGCTTTCATCCCAACACAGTTTATAGGGCCATACGGTACATAGTTTTCAAGTTACAGACTAAGCTAAGCAAAATGAATCTTTTTTTTTTTACTGTGAAAATGGCACTTTGGGACTGTGAAAGGGTTAGGGTTAGGGTTAGGGTTTTGGCCCTGTTGTCCCAAACTGCCCCAGCACTTCCCACATTGCTCAAAGTGGCTAGCTTTCATCCCAACACAGTTTATAGGGCCATACCGTACATAGTTTTCAAGTTACAGACTAAGCTAAGCAAAAGTGAACCAGGCCTTTTTACTGTGAAAATGGCACTTTGGGACTGTGAAAGTGACATTTTGGCCCTGTTGTCCCAAACTGCCCCAGCACTTCCCACATTGCTCAAAGTGGCTAGCTTTCATCCCAACACAGTTTATAGGGCCATACGGTACATAGTTTTCAAGTTACAGACTAAGCTAAGCAAAATGAATCTTTTTTTTTTTACTGTGAAAATGGCACTTTGGGACTGTGAAAGGGTTAGGGTTAGGGTTTTGGCCCTGTTGTCCCAAACTGCCCCAGCACTTCCCACATTGCTCAAAGTGGCTAGCTTTCATCCCAACACAGTTTTTAGGGCCATACGGTACATAGTTTTCAAGTTACAGACTAAGCTAAGCAAAAGTGAACCAGGCCTTTTTACTGTGAAAATGGCACTTTGGGACTGTGAAAGTGACATTTTGGCCCTGTTGTCCCAAACTGCCCCAGCACTTCCCACATTGCTCAAAGTGGCTAGCTTTCATCCCAACACAGTTTATAGGGCCATACGGTACATAGTTTTCAAGTTACAGACTAAGCTAAGCAAAAGTGAACCAGGCCTTTTTACTGTGAAAATGGCACTTTGGGACTGTGAAAGTGACATTTTGGCCCTGTTGTCCCAAACTGCCCCAGCACTTCCCACATTGCTCAAAGTGGCTAGCTTTCATCCCAACACAGTTTATAGGGCCATACGGTACATAGTTTTCAAGTTACAGACTAAGCTAAGCAAAAGTGAACCAGGCCTTTTTACTGTGAAAACGGCACTTTGGGACTGTGAAAGTGACATTTTGGCCCTGTTGTCCCAAACTGCCCCAGCACTTCCCACATTGCTCAAAGTGGCTAGATTTCATCCCAACACAGTTTATAGGGCCATACGGTACATAGTTTTCAAGTTACAGACTAAGCTAAGCAAAATTAATCTTTTTTTTTTTACTGTGAAAATGGCACTTTGGGACTGTGAAAGGGTTAGGGTTAGGGTTTTGGCCCTGTTGTCCCAAACTGCCCCAGCACTTCCCACATTGCTCAAAGTGGCTAGCTTTCATCCCAACACAGTTTTTAGGGCCATACGGTACATAGTTTTCAATTTACAGACTAAGCTAAGCAAAAGTGAACCAGGCCTTTTTACTGTGAAAATGGCACTTTGGGACTGTGAAAGTGACATTTTGGCCCTGTTGTCCCAAACTGCCGCAGCACTTCCCACATTGCTCAAAGTGGTTAGCTTTCATCCCAACACAGTTTATAGGGCCATACGGTACATAGTTTTCAAGTTACAGACTAAGCTAAGCAAAAGTGAACCAGGCCTTTTTACTGTGAAAATGGCACTTTGGGACTGTGAAAGTGACATTTTGGCCCTGTTGTCCCAAACTGCCCCAGCACTTCCCACATTGCTCAAAGTGGCTAGCTTTCATCCCAACACAGTTTATAGGGCCATACGGTACATAGTTTTCAAGTTACAGACTAAGCTAAGCAAAAGTGAACCAGGCCTTTTTACTGTGAAAATGGCACTTTGGGACTGTGAAAGTGACATTTTGGCCCTGTTGTCCCAAACTGCCCCAGCACTTCCCACATTGCTCAAAGTGGCTAGCTTTCATCCCAACACAGTTTATAGGGCCATACGGTACATAGTTTTCAAGTTACAGACTAAGCTAAGCAAAATGAATCTTTTTTTTTTTACTGTGAAAATGGCACTTTGGGACTGTGAAAGGGTTAGGGTTAGGGTTAGGGTTTTGGCCCTGTTGTCCCAAACTGCCCCAGCACTTCCCACATTGCTCAAAGTGGCTAGCTTTCATCCCAACACAGTTTATAGGGCCATACCGTACATAGTTTTCAAGTTACAGACTAAGCTAAGCAAAAGTGAACCAGGCCTTTTTACTGTGAAAATGGCACTTTGGGACTGTGAAAGTGACATTTTGGCCCTGTTGTCCCAAACTGCCCCAGCACTTCCCACATTGCTCAAAGTGGCTAGCTTTCATCCCAACACAGTTTATAGGGCCATACGGTACATAGTTTTCAAGTTACAGACTAAGCTAAGCAAAATGAATCTTTTTTTTTTTACTGTGAAAATGGCACTTTGGGACTGTGAAAGGGTTAGGGTTAGGGTTTTGGCCCTGTTGTCCCAAACTGCCCCAGCACTTCCCACATTGCTCAAAGTGGCTAGCTTTCATCCCAACACAGTTTTTAGGGCCATACGGTACATAGTTTTCAAGTTACAGACTAAGCTAAGCAAAAGTGAACCAGGCCTTTTTACTGTGAAAATGGCACTTTGGGACTGTGAAAGTGACATTTTGGCCCTGTTGTCCCAAACTGCCCCAGCACTTCCCACATTGCTCAAAGTGGCTAGCTTTCATCCCAACACAGTTTATAGGGCCATACGGTACATAGTTTTCAAGTTACAGACTAAGCTAAGCAAAAGTGAACCAGGCCTTTTTACTGTGAAAATGGCACTTTGGGACTGTGAAAGTGACATTTTGGCCCTGTTGTCCCAAACTGCCCCAGCACTTCCCACATTGCTCAAAGTGGCTAGCTTTCATCCCAACACAGTTTATAGGGCCATACGGTACATAGTTTTCAAGTTACAGACTAAGCTAAGCAAAAGTGAACCAGGCCTTTTTACTGTGAAAACGGCACTTTGGGACTGTGAAAGTGACATTTTGGCCCTGTTGTCCCAAACTGCCCCAGCACTTCCCACATTGCTCAAAGTGGCTAGCTTTCATCCCAACACAGTTTATAGGGCCATACGGTACATAGTTTTCAAGTTACAGACTAAGCTAAGCAAAAGTGAACCAGGCCTTTTTACTGTGAAAATGGCACTTTGGGACTGTGAAAGTGACATTTTGGCCCTGTTGTCCCAAACTGCCCCAGCACTTCCCACATTGCTCAAAGTGGCTAGCTTTCATCCCAACACAGTTTATAGGGCCATACGGTACATAGTTTTCAAGTTACAGACTAAGCTAAGCAAAAGTGAACCAGGCCTTTTTACTGTGAAAATGGCACTTTGGGACTGTGAAAGTGACATTTTGGCCCTGTTGTCCCAAACTGCCCCAGCACTTCCCACATTGCTCAAAGTGGCTAGCTTTCATCCCAACACAGTTTATAGGGCCATACGGTACATAGTTTTCAAGTTACAGACTAAGCTAAGCAAAAGTGAACCAGGCCTTTTTACTGTGAAAATGGCACTTTGGGACTGTGAAAGTGACATTTTGGCCCTGTTGTCCCAAACTGCCCCAGCACTTCCCACATTGCTCAAAGTGGCTAGCTTTCATCCCAACACAGTTTATAGGGCCATACGGTACATAGTTTTCAAGTTACAGACTAAGCTAAGCAAAATGAATCTTTTTTTTTTTACTGTGAAAATGGCACTTTGGGACTGTGAAAGGGTTAGGGTTAGGGTTAGGGTTTTGGCCCTGTTGTCCCAAACTGCCCCAGCACTTCCCACATTGCTCAAAGTGGCTAGCTTTCATCCCAACACAGTTTATAGGGCCATACCGTACATAGTTTTCAAGTTACAGACTAAGCTAAGCAAAAGTGAACCAGGCCTTTTTACTGTGAAAATGGCACTTTGGGACTGTGAAAGTGACATTTTGGCCCTGTTGTCCCAAACTGCCCCAGCACTTCCCACATTGCTCAAAGTGGCTAGCTTTCATCCCAACACAGTTTATAGGGCCATACGGTACATAGTTTTCAAGTTACAGACTAAGCTAAGCAAAATGAATCTTTTTTTTTTTACTGTGAAAATGGCACTTTGGGACTGTGAAAGGGTTAGGGTTAGGGTTTTGGCCCTGTTGTCCCAAACTGCCCCAGCACTTCCCACATTGCTCAAAGTGGCTAGCTTTCATCCCAACACAGTTTTTAGGGCCATACGGTACATAGTTTTCAAGTTACAGACTAAGCTAAGCAAAAGTGAACCAGGCCTTTTTACTGTGAAAATGGCACTTTGGGACTGTGAAAGTGACATTTTGGCCCTGTTGTCCCAAACTGCCCCAACACTTCCCACATTGCTCAAAGTGGCTAGCTTTCATCCCAACACAGTTTATAGGGCCATACGGTACATAGTTTTCAAGTTACAGACTAAGCTAAGCAAAAGTGAACCAGGCCTTTTTACTGTGAAAATGGCACTTTGGGACTGTGAAAGTGACATTTTGGCCCTGTTGTCCCAAACTGCCCCAGCACTTCCCACATTGCTCAAAGTGGCTAGCTTTCATCCCAACACAGTTTATAGGGCCATACGGTACATAGTTTTCAAGTTACAGACTAAGCTAAGCAAAAGTGAACCAGGCCTTTTTACTGTGAAAACGGCACTTTGGGACTGTGAAAGTGACATTTTGGCCCTGTTGTCCCAAACTGCCCCAGCACTTCCCACATTGCTCAAAGTGGCTAGATTTCATCCCAACACAGTTTATAGGGCCATACGGTACATAGTTTTCAAGTTACAGACTAAGCTAAGCAAAATTAATCTTTTTTTTTTTACTGTGAAAATGGCACTTTGGGACTGTGAAAGGGTTAGGGTTAGGGTTTTGGCCCTGTTGTCCCAAACTGCCCCAGCACTTCCCACATTGCTCAAAGTGGCTAGCTTTCATCCCAACACAGTTTTTAGGGCCATACGGTACATAGTTTTCAATTTACAGACTAAGCTAAGCAAAAGTGAACCAGGCCTTTTTACTGTGAAAATGGCACTTTGGGACTGTGAAAGTGACATTTTGGCCCTGTTGTCCCAAACTGCCCCAGCACTTCCCACATTGCTCAAAGTGGTTAGCTTTCATCCCAACACAGTTTATAGGGCCATACGGTACATAGTTTTCAAGTTACAGACTAAGCTAAGCAAAAGTGAACCAGGCCTTTTTACTGTGAAAATGGCACTTTGGGACTGTGAAAGTGACATTTTGGCCCTGTTGTCCCAAACTGCCCCAGCACTTCCCACATTGCTCAAAGTGGCTAGCTTTCATCCCAACACAGTTTATAGGGCCATACGGTACATAGTTTTCAAGTTACAGACTAAGCTAAGCAAAAGTGAACCAGGCCTTTTTACTGTGAAAATGGCACTTTGGGACTGTGAAAGTGACATTTTGGCCCTGTTGTCCCAAACTGCCCCAGCACTTCCCACATTGCTCAAAGTGGCTAGCTTTCATCCCAACACAGTTTATAGGGCCATACGGTACATAGTTTTCAAGTTACAGACTAAGCTAAGCAAAATGAATCTTTTTTTTTTTACTGTGAAAATGGCACTTTGGGACTGTGAAAGGGTTAGGGTTAGGGTTAGGGTTTTGGCCCTGTTGTCCCAAACTGCCCCAGCACTTCCCACATTGCTCAAAGTGGCTAGCTTTCATCCCAACACAGTTTATAGGGCCATACCGTACATAGTTTTCAAGTTACAGACTAAGCTAAGCAAAAGTGAACCAGGCCTTTTTACTGTGAAAATGGCACTTTGGGACTGTGAAAGTGACATTTTGGCCCTGTTGTCCCAAACTGCCCCAGCACTTCCCACATTGCTCAAAGTGGCTAGCTTTCATCCCAACACAGTTTATAGGGCCATACGGTACATAGTTTTCAAGTTACAGACTAAGCTAAGCAAAATGAATCTTTTTTTTTTTACTGTGAAAATGGCACTTTGGGACTGTGAAAGGGTTAGGGTTAGGGTTTTGGCCCTGTTGTCCCAAACTGCCCCAGCACTTCCCACATTGCTCAAAGTGGCTAGCTTTCATCCCAACACAGTTTTTAGGGCCATACGGTACATAGTTTTCAAGTTACAGACTAAGCTAAGCAAAAGTGAACCAGGCCTTTTTACTGTGAAAATGGCACTTTGGGACTGTGAAAGTGACATTTTGGCCCTGTTGTCCCAAACTGCCCCAGCACTTCCCACATTGCTCAAAGTGGCTAGCTTTCATCCCAACACAGTTTATAGGGCCATACGGTACATAGTTTTCAAGTTACAGACTAAGCTAAGCAAAAGTGAACCAGGCCTTTTTACTGTGAAAATGGCACTTTGGGACTGTGAAAGTGACATTTTGGCCCTGTTGTCCCAAACTGCCCCAGCACTTCCCACATTGCTCAAAGTGGCTAGCTTTCATCCCAACACAGTTTATAGGGCCATACGGTACATAGTTTTCAAGTTACAGACTAAGCTAAGCAAAAGTGAACCAGGCCTTTTTACTGTGAAAACGGCACTTTGGGACTGTGAAAGTGACATTTTGGCCCTGTTGTCCCAAACTGCCCCAGCACTTCCCACATTGCTCAAAGTGGCTAGATTTCATCCCAACACAGTTTATAGGGCCATACGGTACATAGTTTTCAAGTTACAGACTAAGCTAAGCAAAATTAATCTTTTTTTTTTTACTCTGAAAATGGCACTTTGGGACTGTGAAAGGGTTAGGGTTAGGGTTTTGGCCCTGTTGTCCCAAACTGCCCCAGCACTTCCCACATTGCTCAAAGTGGCTAGCTTTCATCCCAACACAGTTTTTAGGGCCATACGGTACATAGTTTTCAATTTACAGACTAAGCTAAGCAAAAGTGAACCAGGCCTTTTTACTGTGAAAATGGCACTTTGGGACTGTGAAAGTGACATTTTGGCCCTGTTGTCCCAAACTGCCCCAGCACTTCCCACATTGCTCAAAGTGGCTAGCTTTCATCCCAACACAGTTTATAGGGCCATACGGTACATAGTTTTCAAGTTACAGACTAAGCTAAGCAAAAGTGAACCAGGCCTTTTTACTGTGAAAATGGCACTTTGGGACTGTGAAAGTGACATTTTGGCCCTGTTGTCCCAAACTGCCCCAGCACTTCCCACATTGCTCAAAGTGGCTAGCTTTCATCCCAACACAGTTTATAGGGCCATACGGTACATAGTTTTCAAGTTACAGACTAAGCTAAGCAAAAGTGAACCAGGCCTTTTTACTGTGAAAACGGCACTTTGGGACTGTGAAAGTGACATTTTGGCCCTGTTGTCCCAAACTGCCCCAGCACTTCCCACATTGCTCAAAGTGGCTAGATTTCATCCCAACACAGTTTATAGGGCCATACGGTACATAGTTTTCAAGTTACAGACTAAGCTAAGCAAAATTAATCTTTTTTTTTTTACTCTGAAAATGGCACTTTGGGACTGTGAAAGGGTTAGGGTTAGGGTTTTGGCCCTGTTGTCCCAAACTGCCCCAGCACTTCCCACATTGCTCAAAGTGGCTAGCTTTCATCCCAACACAGTTTTTAGGGCCATACGGTACATAGTTTTCAATTTACAGACTAAGCTAAGCAAAAGTGAACCAGGCCTTTTTACTGTGAAAATGGCACTTTGGGACTGTGAAAGTGACATTTTGGCCCTGTTGTCCCAAACTGCCCCAGCACTTCCCACATTGCTCAAAGTGGCTAGCTTTCATCCCAACACAGTTTATAGGGCCATACGGTACATAGTTTTCAAGTTACAGACTAAGCTAAGCAAAAGTGAACCAGGCCTTTTTACTGTGAAAATGGCACTTTGGGACTGTGAAAGTGACATTTTGGCCCTGTTGTCCCAAACTGCCCCAGCACTTCCCACATTGCTCAAAGTGGCTAGCTTTCATCCCAACACAGTTTATAGGGCCATACGGTACATAGTTTTCAAGTTACAGACTAAGCTAAGCAAAAGTGAACCAGGCCTTTTTACTGTGAAAATGGCACTTTGGGACTGTGAAAGTGACATTTTGGCCCTGTTGTCCCAAACTGCCCCAGCACTTCCCACATTGCTCAAAGTGGCTAGCTTTCATCCCAACACAGTTTATAGGGCCATACGGTACATAGTTTTCAAGTTACAGACTAAGCTAAGCAAAAGTGAACCAGGCCTTTTTACTGTGAAAATGGCACTTTGGGACTGTGAAAGTGACATTTTGGCCCTGTTGTTCCAAACTGCCCCAGCACTTCCCACATTGCTCAAAGTGGCTAGCTTTCATCCCAACACAGTTTATAGGGCCATACGGTACATAGTTTTCAAGTTACAGACTAAGCTAAGCAAAATGAATCTTTTTTTTTTTACTGTGAAAATGGCACTTTGGGACTGTGAAAGGGTTAGGGTTAGGGTTAGGGTTTTGGCCCTGTTGTCCCAAACTGCCCCAGCACTTCCCACATTGCTCAAAGTGGCTAGCTTTCATCCCAACACAGTTTATAGGGCCATACGGTACATAGTTTTCAAGTTACAGACTAAGCTAAGCAAAAGTGAACCAGGCCTTTTTACTGTGAAAATGGCACTTTGGGACTGTGAAAGTGACATTTTGGCCCTGTTGTCCCAAACTGCCCCAGCACTTCCCACATTGCTCAAAGTGGCTAGCTTTCATCCCAACACAGTTTATAGGGCCATACGGTACATAGTTTTCAAGTTACAGACTAAGCTAAGCAAAAGTGAACCAGGCCTTTTTACTGTGAAAATGGCACTTTGGGACTGTGAAAGTGACATTTTGGCCCTGTTGTCCCAAACTGCCCCAGCACTTCCCACATTGCTCAAAGTGGCTAGCTTTCATCCCAACACAGTTTATAGGGCCATACGGTACATAGTTTTCAAGTTACAGACTAAGCTAAGCAAAAGTGAACCAGGCCTTTTTACTGTGAAAATGGCACTTTGGGACTGTGAAAGTGACATTTTGGCCCTGTTGTTCCAAACTGCCCCAGCACTTCCCACATTGCTCAAAGTGGCTAGCTTTCATCCCAACACAGTTTATAGGGCCATACGGTACATAGTTTTCAAGTTAATGAATCTTTTTTTTTTTACTGTGAAAATGGCACTTTGGGACTTTGAAAGGGTTAGGGTTAGGGTTAGGGTTTTGGCCCTGTTGTCCCAAACTGCCCCAGCACTTCCCACATTGCTCAAAGTGGCTAGCTTTCATCCCAACACAGTTTATAGGGCCATACGGTACATAGTTTTCAAGTTACAGACTAAGCTAAGCAAAAGTGAACCAGGCCTTTTTACTGTGAAAATGGCAATTTTGGGACTGTGAAAGTGACATTTTGGCCCTGTTGTCCCAAACTGCCCCAGCACTTCCCACATTGCTCAAAGTGGCTAGCTTTCATCCCAACACAGTTTATAGGGCCATACGGTACATAGTTTTCAAGTTACAGACTAAGCTAAGCAAAAGTGAACCAGGCCTTTTTACTGTGAAAATGGCACTTTGGGACTGTGAAAGTGATATTTTGGCCCTGTTGTCCCAAACTGCCCCAGCACTTCCCACATTTCTCAAAGTGGCTAGCTTTCATCCCAACACAGTTTATAGGGCCATACGGTACATAGTTTTCAAGTTACAGACTAAGCTAAGCAAAAGTGAACCAGGCCTTTTTACTGTGAAAATGGCACTTTGGGACTGTGAAAGTGACATTTTGGCCCTGTTGTCCCAAACTGCCCCAGCACTTCCCACATTGCTCAAAGTGGCTAGCTTTCATCCCAACACAGTTTATAGGGCCATACGGTACATAGTTTTCAAGTTAAAGACTAAGCTAAGCAAAAGTGAACCAGGCCTTTTTACTGTGAAAATGGCACTTTGGGACTGTGAAAGTGACATTTTGGCCCTGTTGTCCCAAACTGCCCCAGCACTTCCCACATTGCTCAAAGTGGCTAGCTTTCATCCCAACACAGTTTATAGGGCCATACGGTACATAGTTTTCAAGTTACAGACTAAGCTAAGCAAAAGTGAACCAGGCCTTTTTACTGTGAAAATGGCACTTTGGGACTGTGAAAGTGACATTTTGGCCCTGTTGTTCCAAACTGCCCCAGCACTTCCCACATTGCTCAAAGTGGCTAGCTTTCATCCCAACACAGTTTATAGGGCCATACGGTACATAGTTTTCAAGTTACAGACTAAGCTAAGCAAAATGAATCTTTTTTTTTTTTACTGTGAAAATGGCACTTTGGGACTGTGAAAGGGTTAGGGTTAGGGTTAGGGTTTTGGCCCTGTTGTCCCAAACTGCCCCAGCACTTCCCACATTGCTCAAAGTGGCTAGCTTTCATCCCAACACAGTTTATAGGGCCATACGGTACATAGTTTTCAAGTTACAGACTAAGCTAAGCAAAAGTGAACCAGGCCTTTTTACTGTGAAAATGGCACTTTGGGACTGTGAAAGTGACATTTTGGCCCTGTTGTCCCAAACTGCCCCAGCACTTCCCACATTTCTCAAAGTGGCTAGCTTTCATCCCAACACAGTTTATAGGGCCATACGGTACATAGTTTTCAAGTTACAGACTAAGCTAAGCAAAAGTGAACCAGGCCTTTTTACTGTGAAAATGGCACTTTGGGACTGTGAAAGTGACATTTTGGCCCTGTTGTCCCAAACTGCCCCAGCACTTCCCACATTTCTCAAAGTGGCTAGCTTTCATCCCAACACAGTTTATAGGGCCATACGGTACATAGTTTTCAAGTTACAGACTAAGCTAAGCAAAAGTGAACCAGGCCTTTTTACTGTGAAAATGGCACTTTGGGACTGTGAAAGTGACATTTTGGCCCTGTTGTCCCAAACTGCCCCAGCACTTCCCACATTGCTCAAAGTGGCTAGCTTTCATCCCAACACAGTTTATAGGGCCATACGGTACATAGTTTTCAAGTTACAGACTAAGCTAAGCAAAAGTGAACCAGGCCTTTTTACTGTGAAAATGGCACTTTGGGACTGTGAAAGTGACATTTTGGCCCTGTTGTCCCAAACTGCCCCAGCACTTCCCACATTGCTCAAAGTGGCTAGCTTTCATCCCAACAAGTTTATAGGGCCATACGGTACATAGTTTTCAAGTTACAGACTAAGCTAAGCAAAAGTGAACCAGGCCTTTTTACTGTGAAAACGGCACTTTGGGACTGTGAAAGTGACATTTTGGCCCTGTTGTCCCAAACTGCCCCAGCACTTCCCACATTGCTCAAAGTGGCTAGCTTTCATCCCAACACAGTTTATAGGGCCATACGGTACATAGTTTTCAAGTTACAGACTAAGCTAAGCAAAAGTGAACCAGGCCTTTTTACTGTGAAAACGGCACTTTGGGACTGTGAAAGTGACATTTTGGCCCTGTTGTCCCAAACTGCCCCAGCACTTCCCACATTGCTCAGAGTGGCTAGCTTTCATCCCAACACAGTTTATAGGGCCATACGGTACATAGTTTTCAAGTTACAGACTAAGCTAAGCAAAAGTGAACCAGGCCTTTTTACTGTGAAAATGGCACTTTGGGACTGTGAAAGTGACATTTTGGCCCTGTTGTCCCAAACTGCCCCAGCACTTCCCACATTGCTCAAAGTGGCTAGCTTTCATCCCAACACAGTTTATAGGGCCATACGGTACATAGTTTTCAAGTTACAGACTAAGCTAAGCAAAAGTGAACCAGGCCTTTTTACTGTGAAAATGGCACTTTGGGACTGTGAAAGTGACATTTTGGCCCTGTTGTCCCAAACTGCCCCAGCACTTCCCACATTGCTCAAAGTGGCTAGCTTTCATCCCAACACAGTTTATAGGGCCATACGGTACATAGTTTTCAAGTTACAGACTAAGCTAAGCAAAAGTGAACCAGGCCTTTTTACTGTGAAAATGGCACTTTGGGACTGTGAAAGTGACATTTTGGCCCTGTTGTCCCAAACTGCCCCAGCACTTCCCACATTGCTCAAAGTGGCTAGCTTTCATCCCAACACAGTTTATAGGGCCATACGGTACATAGTTTTCAAGTTACAGACTAAGCTAAGCAAAATTAATCTTTTTTTTTTTACTGTGAAAATGGCACTTTGGAACTGTGAAAGGGTTAGGGTTAGGGTTAGGGTTTTGGCCCTGTTGTCCCAAACTGCCCCAGCACTTCCCACATTGCTCAAAGTGGCTAGCTTTCATCCCAACACAGTTTATAGGGCCATACGGTACATAGTTTTCAAGTTACAGACTAAGCTAAGCAAAATGAATCTTTTTTTTCTTTACTGTGAAAATGGCACTTTGGGACTGTGAAAGGGTTAGGGTTAGGGTTAGGGTTTTGGCCCTGTTGTCCCAAACTGCCCCAGCACTTCCCACATTGCTCAAAGTGGCTAGCTTTCATCCCAACACAGTTTATAGGGCCATACGGTACATAGTTTTCAAGTTACAGACTAAGCTAAGCAAAAGTGAACCAGGCCTTTTTACTGTGAAAACGGCACTTTGGGACTGTGAAAGTGACATTTTGGCCCTGTTGTCCCAAACTGCCCCAGCACTTCCCACATTGCTCAAAGTGGCTAGCTTTCATCCCAACACAGTTTATAGGGCCATACGGTACATAGTTTTCAAGTTACAGACTAAGCTAAGCAAAAGTGAACCAGGCCTTTTTACTGTGAAAATGGCACTTTGGGACTGTGAAAGTGACATTTTGGCCCTGTTGTCCCAAACTGCCCCAGCACTTCCCACATTGCTCAAAGTGGCTAGCTTTCATCCCAACACAGTTTATAGGGCCATACGGTACATAGTTTTCAAGAGACTAAGCTAAGCAAAATGAATCTTTTTTTTTTTACTGTGAAAATGGCACTTTGGGACTGTGAAAGGGTTAGGGTTAGGGTTAGGGTTTTGGCCCTGTTGTCCCAAACTGCCCCAGCACTTCCCACATTGCTCAAAGTGGCTAGCTTTCATCCCAACACAGTTTATAGGGCCATACGGTACATAGTTTTCAAGTTACAGACTAAGCTAAGCAAAAGTGAACCAGGCCTTTTTACTGTGAAAACGGCACTTTGGGACTGTGAAAGTGACATTTTGGCCCTGTTGTCCCAAACTGCCCCAGCACTTCCCACATTGCTCAAAGTGGCTAGCTTTCATCCCAACACAGTTTATAGGGCCATACGGTACATAGTTTTCAAGTTACAGACTAAGCTAAGCAAAAGTGAACCAGGCCTTTTTACTGTGAAAATGGCACTTTGGGACTGTGAAAGTGACATTTTGGCCCTGTTGTCCCAAACTGCCCCAGCACTTCCCACATTGCTCAAAGTGGCTAGCTTTCATCCCAACACAGTTTATAGGGCCATACGGTACATAGTTTTCAAGTTACAGACTAAGCTAAGCAAAATGAATCTTTTTTTTTTTACTGTGAAAATGGCACTTTGGGACTGTGAAAGGGTTAGGGTTAGGGTTAGGGTTTTGGCCCTGTTGTCCCAAACTGCCCCAGCACTTCCCACATTGCTCAAAGTGGCTAGCTTTCATCCCAACACAGTTTATAGGGCCATACGGTACATAGTTTTCAAGTTACAGACTAAGATAAGCAAAAGTGAACCAGGCCTTTTTACTGTGAAAACGGCACTTTGGGACTGTGAAAGTGACATTTTGGCCCTGTTGTCCCAAACTGCCCCAGCACTTCCCACATTGCTCAAAGTGGCTAGCTTTCATCCCAACACAGTTTATAGGGCCATACGGTACATAGTTTTCAAGTTACAGACTAAGCTAAGCAAAAGTGAACCAGGCCTTTTTACTGTGAAAATGGCACTTTGGGACTGTGAAAGTGACATTTTGGCCCTGTTGTCCCAAACTGCCCCAGCACTTCCCACATTGCTCAAAGTGTCTAGCTTTCATCCCAACACAGTTTATAGGGCCATACGGTACATAGTTTTCAAGTTACAGACTAAGCTAAGCAAAATGAATCTTTTTTTTTTTACTGTAAAAATGGCACTTTGGGACTGTGAAAGGGTTAGGGTTAGGGTTAGGGTTTTGGCCCTGTTGTCCCAAACTGCCCCAGCACTTCCCACATTGCTCAAAGTGGCTAGCTTTCATCCCAACACAGTTTATAGGGCCATACGGTACATAGTTTTCAAGTTACAGACTAAGCTAAGCAAAAGTGAACCAGGCCTTTTTACTGTGAAAACGGCACTTTGGGACTGTGAAAGTGACATTTTGGCCCTGTTGTCCCAAACTGCCCCAGCACTTCCCACATTGCTCAAAGTGGCTAGCTTTCATCCCAACACAGTTTATAGGGCCATACGGTACATAGTTTTCAAGTTACAGACTAAGCTAAGCAAAAGTGAACCAGGCCTTTTTACTGTGAAAATGGCACTTTGGGACTGTGAAAGTGACATTTTGGCCCTGTTGTCCCAAACTGCCCCAGCACTTCCCACATTGCTCAAAGTGGCTAGCTTTCATCCCAACACAGTTTATAGGGCCATACGGTACATAGTTTTCAAGTTACAGACTAAGCTAAGCAAAATGAATCTTTTTTTTTTTACTGTGAAAATGGCACTTTGGGACTGTGAAAGGGTTAGGGTTAGGGTTAGGGTTTTGGCCCTGTTGTCCCAAACTGCCCCAGCACTTCCCAAATTGCTCAAAGTGGCTAGCTTTCATCCCAACACAGTTTATAGGGCCATACGGTACATAGTTTTCAAGTTACAGACTAAGCTAAGCAAAAGTGAACCAGGCCTTTTTACTGTGAAAACGGCACTTTGGGACTGTGAAAGTGACATTTTGGCCCTGTTGTCCCAAACTGCCCCAGCACTTCCCACATTGCTCAAAGTGGCTAGCTTTCATCCCAACACAGTTTATAGGGCCATACGGTACATAGTTTTCAAGTTACAGACTAAGCTAAGCAAAAGTGAACCAGGCCTTTTTACTGTGAAAATGGCACTTTGGGACTGTGAAAGTGACATTTTGGCCCTGTTGTCCCAAACTGCCCCAGCACTTCCCACATTGCTCAAAGTGGCTAGCTTTCATCCCAACACAGTTTATAGGGCCATACGGTACATAGTTTTCAAGTTACAGACTAAGCTAAGCAAAATGAATCTTTTTTTTTTTACTGTGAAAATGGCACTTTGGGACTGTGAAAGGGTTAGGGTTAGGGTTAGGGTTTTGGCCCTGTTGTCCCAAACTGCCCCAGCACTTCCCACATTGCTCAAAGTGGCTAGCTTTCATCCCAACACAGTTTATAGGGCCATACGGTACATAGTTTTCAAGTTACAGACTAAGCTAAGCAAAAGTGAACCAGGCCTTTTTACTGTGAAAACGGCACTTTGGGACTGTGAAAGTGACATTTTGGCCCTGTTGTCCCAAACTGCCCCAGCACTTCCCACATTGCTCAAAGTGGCTAGCTTTCATCCCAACACAGTTTATAGGGCCATACGGTACATAGTTTTCAAGTTACAGACTAAGCTAAGCAAAAGTGAACCAGGCCTTTTTACTGTGAAAATGGCACTTTGGGACTGTGAAAGTGACATTTTGGCCCTGTTGTCCCAAACTGCCCCAGCACTTCCCACATTGCTCAAAGTGGCTAGCTTTCATCCCAACACAGTTTATAGGGCCATACGGTACATAGTTTTCAAGTTACAGACTAAGCTAAGCAAAATGAATCTTTTTTTTTTTACTGTGAAAATGGCACTTTGGGACTGTGAAAGGGTTAGGGTTAGGGTTAGGGTTTTGGCCCTGTTGTCCCAAACTGCCCCAGCACTTCCCACATTGCTCAAAGTGGCTAGCTTTCATCCCAACACAGTTTATAGGGCCATACGGTACATAGTTTTCAAGTTACAGACTAAGCTAAGCAAAAGTGAACCAGGCCTTTTTACTGTGAAAACGGCACTTTGGGACTGTGAAAGTGACATTTTGGCCCTGTTGTCCCAAACTGCCCCAGCACTTCCCACATTGCTCAAAGTGGCTAGCTTTCAACCCAACACAGTTTATAGGGCCATACGGTACATAGTTTTCAAGTTACAGACTAAGCTAAGCAAAAGTGAACCAGGCCTTTTTACTGTGAAAACGGCACTTTGGGACTGTGACAGTGACATTTTGGCCCTGTTGTCCCAAACTGCCCCAGCACTTCCCACATTGCTCAAAGTGGCTAGCTTTCATCCCAACACAGTTTATAGGGCCATACGGTACATAGTTTTCAAGTTACAGACTAAGCTAAGCAAAAGTGAACCAGGCCTTTTTACTGTGAAAATGGCACTTTGGGACTGTGAAAGTGACATTTTGGCCCTGTTGTCCCAAACTGCCCCAGCACTTCCCACATTGCTCAAAGTGGCTAGCTTTCATCCCAACACAGTTTATAGGGCCATACGGTACATAGTTTTCAAGTTACAGACTAAGCTAAGCAAAATGAATCTTTTTTTTTTTACTGTGAAAATGGCACTTTGGGACTGTGAAAGGGTTAGGGTTAGGGTTAGGGTTTTGGCCCTGTTGTCCCAAACTGCCCCAGCACTTCCCAAATTGCTCAAAGTGGCTAGCTTTCATCCCAACACAGTTTATAGGGCCATACGGTACATAGTTTTCAAGTTACAGACTAAGCTAAGCAAAAGTGAACCAGGCCTTTTTACTGTGAAAACGGCACTTTGGGACTGTGAAAGTGACATTTTGGCCCTGTTGTCCCAAACTGCCCCAGCACTTCCCACATTGCTCAAAGTGGCTAGCTTTCATCCCAACACAGTTTATAGGGCCATACGGTACATAGTTTTCAAGTTACAGACTAAGCTAAGCAAAAGTGAACCAGGCCTTTTTACTGTGAAAATGGCACTTTGGGACTGTGAAAGTGACATTTTGGCCCTGTTGTCCCAAACTGCCCCAGCACTTCCCACATTGCTCAAAGTGGCTAGCTTTCATCCCAACACAGTTTATAGGGCCATACGGTACATAGTTTTCAAGTTACAGACTAAGCTAAGCAAAATGAATCTTTTTTTTTTTACTGTGAAAATGGCACTTTGGGACTGTGAAAGGGTTAGGGTTAGGGTTAGGGTTTTGGCCCTGTTGTCCCAAACTGCCCCAGCACTTCCCACATTGCTCAAAGTGGCTAGCTTTCATCCCAACACAGTTTATAGGGCCATACGGTACATAGTTTTCAAGTTACAGACTAAGCTAAGCAAAAGTGAACCAGGCCTTTTTACTGTGAAAACGGCACTTTGGGACTGTGAAAGTGACATTTTGGCCCTGTTGTCCCAAACTGCCCCAGCACTTCCCACATTGCTCAAAGTGGCTAGCTTTCATCCCAACACAGTTTATAGGGCCATACGGTACATAGTTTTCAAGTTACAGACTAAGCTAAGCAAAAGTGAACCAGGCCTTTTTACTGTGAAAATGGCACTTTGGGACTGTGAAAGTGACATTTTGGCCCTGTTGTCCCAAACTGCCCCAGCACTTCCCACATTGCTCAAAGTGGCTAGCTTTCATCCCAACACAGTTTATATGGCCATACGGTACATAGTTTTCAAGTTACAGACTAAGCTAAGCAAATTGAATCTTTTTTTTTTTACTGTGAAAATGGCACTTTGGGACTGTGAAAGGGTTAGGGTTAGGGTTAGGGTTTTGGCCCTGTTGTCCCAAACTGCCCCAGCACTTCCCACATTGCTCAAAGTGGCTAGCTTTCATCCCAACACAGTTTATAGGGCCATACGGTACATAGTTTTCAAGTTACAGACTAAGCTAAGCAAAAGTGAACCAGGCCTTTTTACTGTGAAAACGGCACTTTGGGACTGTGAAAGTGACATTTTGGCCCTGTTGTCCCAAACTGCCCCAGCACTTCCCACATTGCTCAAAGTGGCTAGCTTTCATCCCAACACAGTTTATAGGGCCATACGGTACATAGTTTTCAAGTTACAGACTAAGCTAAGCAAAAGTGAACCAGGCCTTTTTACTGTGAAAACGGCACTTTGGGACTGTGAAAGTGACATTTTGGCCCTGTTGTCCCAAACTGCCCCAGCACTTCCCACATTGCTCAAAGTGGCTAGCTTTCATCCCAACACAGTTTATAGGGCCATACGGTACATAGTTTTTAAGTTACAGACTAAGCTAAGCAAAATGAATCTTTTTTTTTTTACTGTGAAAATGGCACTTTGGGACTGTGAAAGGGTTAGGGTTAGGGTTAGGGTTTTGGCCCTGTTGTCCCAAACTGCCCCAGCACTTCCCACATTGCTCAAAGTGGCTAGCTTTCATCCCAACACAGTTTATAGGGCCATACGGTATATAGTTTTCAAGTTACAGACTAAGCTAAGCAAAAGTGAACCAGGCCTTTTTACTGTGAAAACGGCACTTTGGGACTGTGAAAGTGACATTTTGGCCCTGTTGTCCCAAACTGCCCCAGCACTTCCCACATTGCTCAAAGTAGCTAGCTTTCATCCCAACACAGTTTATAGGGCCATACGGTACATAGTTTTCAAGTTACAGACTAAGCTAAGCAAAAGTGAACCAGGCCTTTTTACTGTGAAAATGGCACTTTGGGACTGTGAAAGTGACATTTTGGCCCTGTTGTCCCAAACTGCCCCAGCACTTCCCACATTGCTCAAAGTGGCTAGCTTTCATCCCAACACAGTTTATAGGGCCATACCGTACATAGTTTTCAAGTTACAGACTAAGCTAAGCAAAATGAATCTTTTTTTTTTTTACTGTGAAAATGGCACTTTGGGACTGTGAAAGGGTTAGGGTTAGGGTTAGGGTTAGGGTTTTGGCCCTGTTGTCCCAAACTGCCCCAGCACTTCCCACATTGCTCAAAGTAGCTAGCTTTCATCCCAACACAGTTTATAGGGCCATACGGTACATAGTTTTCAAGTTACAGACTAAGCTAAGCAAAAGTGAACCAGGCCTTTTTACTGTGAAAATGGCACTTTGGGACTGTGAAAGTGACATTTTGGCCCTGTTGTCCCAAACTGCCCCAGCACTTCCCACATTGCTCAAAGTGGCTAGCTTTCATCCCAACACAGTTTATAGGGCCATACGGTACATAGTTTTCAAGTTACAGACTAAGCTAAGCAAAATGAATCTTTTTTTTTTTTACTGTGAAAATGGCACTTTGGGACTGTGAAAGGGTTAGGGTTAGGGTTAGGGTTTTGGCCCTGTTGTCCCAAACTGCCCCAGCACTTCCCACATTGCTCAAAGTGGCTAGCTTTCATCCCAACACAGTTTATAGGGCCATACGGTACATAGTTTTCAAGTTACAGACTAAGCTAAGCAAAATTAATCTTTTTTTTTTTACTGTGAAAATGGCACTTTGGGACTGTGAAAGGGTTAGGGTTAGGGTTAGGGTTTTGGCCCTGTTGTCCCAAACTGCTCCAGCACTTCCCACATTGCTCAAAGTGGCTAGCTTTCATCCCAACACAGTTTATAGGGCCATACGGTACATAGTTTTCAAGTTACAGACTAAGCTAAGCAAAAGTGAACCAGGCCTTTTTACTGTGAAAACGGCACTTTGGGACTGTGAAAGTGACATTTTGGCCCTGTTGTCCCAAACTGCCCCAGCACTTCCCACATTGCTCAAAGTGGCTAGCTTTCATCCCAACACAGTTTATAGGGCCATACGGTACATAGTTTTCAAGTTACAGACTAAGCTAAGCAAAATTAATCTTTTTTTTTTTACTGTGAAAATGGCACTTTGGGACTGTGGAAGGGTTAGGGTTAGGGTTAGGGTTTTGGCCCTGTTGTCCCAAACTGCCCCAGCACTTCCCACATTGCTCAAAGTGGCTAGCTTTCATCCCAACACAGTTTATAGGGCCATACGGTACATAGTTTTCAAGTTACAGACTAAGCTAAGCAAAAGTGAACCAGGCCTTTTTACTGTGAAAACGGCACTTTGGGACTGTGAAAGTGACATTTTGGCCCTGTTGTCCCAAACTGCCCCAGCACTTCCCACATTGCTCAAAGTGGCTAGCTTTCATCCCAACACAGTTTATAGGGCCATACGGTACATAGTTTTCAAGTTACAGACTAAGCTAAGCAAAAGTGAACCAGGCCTTTTTACTGTGAAAATGGCACTTTGGGACTGTGAAAGTGACATTTTGGCCCTGTTGTCCCAAACTGCCCCAGCACTTCCCACATTGCTCAAAGTGGCTAGCTTTCATCCCAACACAGTTTATAGGGCCATACGGTACATAGTTTTCAAGTTACAGACTAAGCTAAGCAAAATGAATCTTTTTTTTTTTTACTGTGAAAATGGCACTTTGGGACTGTGAAAGGGTTAGGGTTAGGGTTAGGGTTTTGGCCCTGTTGTCCCAAACTGCCCCAGCACTTCCCACATTGCTCAAAGTGGCTAGCTTTCATCCCAACACAGTTTATAGGGCCATACGGTACATAGTTTTCAAGTTACAGACTAAGCTAAGCAAAAGTGAACCAGGCCTTTTTACTGTGAAAATGGCACTTTGGGACTGTGAAAGTGACATTTTGGCCCTGTTGTCCCAAACTGCCCCAGCACTTCCCACATTGCTCAAAGTGGCTAGCTTTCATCCCAACACAGTTTATAGGGCCATACGGTACATAGTTTTCAAGTTACAGACTAAGCTAAGCAAAATGAATCTTTTTTTTTTTTACTGTGAAAATGGCACTTTGGGACTGTGAAAGGGTTAGGGTTAGGGTTAGGGTTTTGGCCCTGTTGTCCCAAACTGCCCCAGCACTTCCCACATTGCTCAAAGTGGCTAGCTTTCATCCCAACACAGTTTATAGGGCCATACGGTACATAGTTTTCAAGTTACAGACTAAGCTAAGCAAAATTAATCTTTTTATTTTTACTGTGAAAATGGCACTTTGGGACTGTGAAAGGGTTAGGGTTAGGGTTAGGGTTTTGGCCCTGTTGTCCCAAACTGCCCCAGCACTTCCCACATTGCTCAAAGTGGCTAGCTTTCATCCCAACACAGTTTATAGGGCCATACGGTACATAGTTTTCAAGTTACAGACTAAGCTAAGCAAAAGTGAACCAGGCCTTTTTACTGTGAAAACGGCACTTTGGGACTGTGAAAGTGACATTTTGGCCCTGTTGTCCCAAACTGCCCCAGCACTTCCCACATTGCTCAAAGTGGCTAGCTTTCATCCCAACACAGTTTATAGGGCCATACGGTACATAGTTTTCAAGTTACAGACTAAGCTAAGCAAAATGAATCTTTTTTTTTTTACTGTGAAAATGGCACTTTGGGACTGTGAAAGGGTTAGGGTTAGGGTTAGGGTTTTGGCCCTGTTGTCCCAAACTGCCCCAGCACTTCCCACATTGCTCAAAGTGGCTAGCTTTCATCCCAACACAGTTTATAGGGCCATACGGTACATAGTTTTCAAGTTACAGACTAAGCTAAGCAAAAGTGAACCAGGCCTTTTTACTGTGAAAATGGCACTTTGGGACTGTGAAAGTGACATTTTGGCCCTGTTGTCCCAAACTGCCCCAGCACTTCCCACATTGCTCAAAGTGGCTAGCTTTCATCCCAACACAGTTTATAGGGCCATACGGTACATAGTTTTCAAGTTACAGACTAAGCTAAGCAAAATGAATCTTTTTTTTTTTTACTGTGAAAATGGCACTTTGGGACTGTGAAAGGGTTAGGGTTAGGGTTAGGGTTTTGGCCCTGTTGTCCCAAACTGCCCCAGCACTTCCCACATTGCTCAAAGTGGCTAGCTTTCATCCCAACACAGTTTATAGGGCCATACGGTACATAGTTTTCAAGTTACAGACTAAGCTAAGCAAAATTAATCTTTTTTTTTTTACTGTGAAAATGGCACTTTGGGACTGTGAAAGGGTTAGGGTTAGGGTTAGGGTTTTGGCCCTGTTGTCCCAAACTGCCCCAGCACTTCCCACATTGCTCAAAGTGGCTAGCTTTCATCCCAACACAGTTTATAGGGCCATACGGTACATAGTTTTCAAGTTACAGACTAAGCTAAGCAAAAGTGAACCAGGCCTTTTTACTGTGAAAACGGCACTTTGGGACTGTGAAAGTGACATTTTGGCCCTGTTGTCCCAAACTGCCCCAGCACTTCCCACATTGCTCAAAGTGGCTAGCTTTCATCCCAACACAGTTTATAGGGCCATACGGTACATAGTTTTCAAGTTACAGACTAAGCTAAGCAAAATTAATCTTTTTTTTTTTACTGTGAAAATGGCACTTTGGGACTGTGGAAGGGTTAGGGTTAGGGTTAGGGTTTTGGCCCTGTTGTCCCAAACTGCCCCAGCACTTCCCACATTGCTCAAAGTGGCTAGCTTTCATCCCAACACAGTTTATAGGGCCATACGGTACATAGTTTTCAAGTTACAGACTAAGCTAAGCAAAAGTGAACCAGGCCTTTTTACTGTGAAAACGGCACTTTGGGACTGTGAAAGTGACATTTTGGCCCTGTTGTCCCAAACTGCCCCAGCACTTCCCACATTGCTCAAAGTGGCTAGCTTTCATCCCAACACAGTTTATAGGGCCATACGGTACATAGTTTTCAAGTTACAGACTAAGCTAAGCAAAAGTGAACCAGGCCTTTTTACTGTGAAAATGGCACTTTGGGACTGTGAAAGTGACATTTTGGCCCTGTTGTCCCAAACTGCCCCAGCACTTCCCACATTGCTCAAAGTGGCTAGCTTTCATCCCAACACAGTTTATAGGGCCATACGGTACATAGTTTTCAAGTTACAGACTAAGCTAAGCAAAATGAATCTTTTTTTTTTTACTGTGAAAATGGCACTTTGGGACTGTGAAAGGGTTAGGGTTAGGGTTAGGGTTTTGGCCCTGTTGTCCCAAACTGCCCCAGCACTTCCCACATTGCTCAAAGTGGCTAGCTTTCATCCCAACACAGTTTATAGGGCCATACGGTACATAGTTTTCAAGTTACAGACTAAGCTAAGCAAAAGTGAACCAGGCCTTTTTACTGTGAAAATGGCACTTTGGGACTGTGAAAGTGACATTTTGGCCCTGTTGTCCCAAACTGCCCCAGCACTTCCCACATTGCTCAAAGTGGCTAGCTTTCATCCCAACACAGTTTATAGGGCCATACGGTACATAGTTTTCAAGTTACAGACTAAGCTAAGCAAAAGTGAACCAGGCCTTTTTACTGTGAAAATGGCACTTTGGGACTGTGAAAGTGACATTTTGGCCCTGTTGTCCCAAACTGCCCCAGCACTTCCCACATTGCTCAAAGTGGCTAGCTTTCATCTCAACACAGTTTATAGGGCCATACGGTACATAGTTTTCAAGTTACAGACTAAGCTAAGCAAAAGTGAACCAGGCCTTTTTACTGTGAAAATGGCACTTTGGGACTGTGAAAGTGACATTTTGGCCCTGTTGTCCCAAACTGCCCCAGCACTTCCCACATTGCTCAAAGTGGCTAGCTTTCATCCCAACACAGTTTATAGGGCCATACGGTACATAGTTTTCAAGTTACAGACTAAGCTAAGCAAAAGTGAACCAGGCCTTTTTACTGTGAAAACGGCACTTTGGGACTGTGAAAGTGACATTTTGGCCCTGTTGTCCCAAACTGCCCCAGCACTTCCCACATTGCTCAAAGTGGCTAGCTTTCATCCCAACACAGTTTATAGGGCCATACGGTACATAGTTTTCAAGTTACAGACTAAGCTAAGCAAAAGTGAACCAGGCCTTTTTACTGTGAAAATGGCACTTTGGGACTGTGAAAGTGACATTTTGGCCCTGTTGTCCCAAACTGCCCCAGCACTTCCCACATTGCTCAAAGTGGCTAGCTTTCATCCCAACACAGTTTATAGGGCCATACGGTACATAGTTTTCAAGTTACAGACTAAGCTAAGCAAAATGAATCTTTTTTTTTTTTACTGTGAAAATGGCACTTTGGGACTGTGAAAGGGTTAGGGTTAGGGTTAGGGTTTTGGCCCTGTTGTCCCAAACTGCCCCAGCACTTCCCACATTGCTCAAAGTGGCTAGCTTTCATCCCAACACAGTTTATAGGGCCATACGGTACATAGTTTTCAAGTTACAGACTAAGCTAAGCAAAAGTGAACCAGGCCTTTTTACTGTGAAAATGGCACTTTGGGACTGTGAAAGTGACATTTTGGCCCTGTTGTCCCAAACTGCCCCAGCACTTCCCACATTGCTCAAAGTGGCTAGCTTTCATCCCAACACAGTTTATAGGGCCATACGGTACATAGTTTTCAAGTTACAGACTAAGCTAAGCAAAATGAATCTTTTTTTTTTTTACTGTGAAAATGGCACTTTGGGACTGTGAAAGGGTTAGGGTTAGGGTTAGGGTTTTGGCCCTGTTGTCCCAAACTGCCCCAGCACTTCCCACATTGCTCAAAGTGGCTAGCTTTCATCCCAACACAGTTTATAGGGCCATACGGTACATAGTTTTCAAGTTACAGACTAAGCTAAGCAAAATTAATCTTTTTATTTTTACTGTGAAAATGGCACTTTGGGACTGTGAAAGGGTTAGGGTTAGGGTTAGGGTTTTGGCCCTGTTGTCCCAAACTGCCCCAGCACTTCCCACATTGCTCAAAGTGGCTAGCTTTCATCCCAACACAGTTTATAGGGCCATACGGTACATAGTTTTCAAGTTACAGACTAAGCTAAGCAAAAGTGAACCAGGCCTTTTTACTGTGAAAACGGCACTTTGGGACTGTGAAAGTGACATTTTGGCCCTGTTGTCCCAAACTGCCCCAGCACTTCCCACATTGCTCAAAGTGGCTAGCTTTCATCCCAACACAGTTTATAGGGCCATACGGTACATAGTTTTCAAGTTACAGACTAAGCTAAGCAAAATGAATCTTTTTTTTTTTACTGTGAAAATGGCACTTTGGGACTGTGAAAGGGTTAGGGTTAGGGTTAGGGTTTTGGCCCTGTTGTCCCAAACTGCCCCAGCACTTCCCACATTGCTCAAAGTGGCTAGCTTTCATCCCAACACAGTTTATAGGGCCATACGGTACATAGTTTTCAAGTTACAGACTAAGCTAAGCAAAAGTGAACCAGGCCTTTTTACTGTGAAAATGGCACTTTGGGACTGTGAAAGTGACATTTTGGCCCTGTTGTCCCAAACTGCCCCAGCACTTCCCACATTGCTCAAAGTGGCTAGCTTTCATCCCAACACAGTTTATAGGGCCATACGGTACATAGTTTTCAAGTTACAGACTAAGCTAAGCAAAATGAATCTTTTTTTTTTTTACTGTGAAAATGGCACTTTGGGACTGTGAAAGGGTTAGGGTTAGGGTTAGGGTTTTGGCCCTGTTGTCCCAAACTGCCCCAGCACTTCCCACATTGCTCAAAGTGGCTAGCTTTCATCCCAACACAGTTTATAGGGCCATACGGTACATAGTTTTCAAGTTACAGACTAAGCTAAGCAAAATTAATCTTTTTTTTTTTACTGTGAAAATGGCACTTTGGGACTGTGAAAGGGTTAGGGTTAGGGTTAGGGTTTTGGCCCTGTTGTCCCAAACTGCCCCAGCACTTCCCACATTGCTCAAAGTGGCTAGCTTTCATCCCAACACAGTTTATAGGGCCATACGGTACATAGTTTTCAAGTTACAGACTAAGCTAAGCAAAAGTGAACCAGGCCTTTTTACTGTGAAAACGGCACTTTGGGACTGTGAAAGTGACATTTTGGCCCTGTTGTCCCAAACTGCCCCAGCACTTCCCACATTGCTCAAAGTGGCTAGCTTTCATCCCAACACAGTTTATAGGGCCATACGGTACATAGTTTTCAAGTTACAGACTAAGCTAAGCAAAATTAATCTTTTTTTTTTTACTGTGAAAATGGCACTTTGGGACTGTGGAAGGGTTAGGGTTAGGGTTAGGGTTTTGGCCCTGTTGTCCCAAACTGCCCCAGCACTTCCCACATTGCTCAAAGTGGCTAGCTTTCATCCCAACACAGTTTATAGGGCCATACGGTACATAGTTTTCAAGTTACAGACTAAGCTAAGCAAAAGTGAACCAGGCCTTTTTACTGTGAAAACGGCACTTTGGGACTGTGAAAGTGACATTTTGGCCCTGTTGTCCCAAACTGCCCCAGCACTTCCCACATTGCTCAAAGTGGCTAGCTTTCATCCCAACACAGTTTATAGGGCCATACGGTACATAGTTTTCAAGTTACAGACTAAGCTAAGCAAAAGTGAACCAGGCCTTTTTACTGTGAAAATGGCACTTTGGGACTGTGAAAGTGACATTTTGGCCCTGTTGTCCCAAACTGCCCCAGCACTTCCCACATTGCTCAAAGTGGCTAGCTTTCATCCCAACACAGTTTATAGGGCCATACGGTACATAGTTTTCAAGTTACAGACTAAGCTAAGCAAAATGAATCTTTTTTTTTTTACTGTGAAAATGGCACTTTGGGACTGTGAAAGGGTTAGGGTTAGGGTTAGGGTTTTGGCCCTGTTGTCCCAAACTGCCCCAGCACTTCCCACATTGCTCAAAGTGGCTAGCTTTCATCCCAACACAGTTTATAGGGCCATACGGTACATAGTTTTCAAGTTACAGACTAAGCTAAGCAAAAGTGAACCAGGCCTTTTTACTGTGAAAATGGCACTTTGGGACTGTGAAAGTGACATTTTGGCCCTGTTGTCCCAAACTGCCCCAGCACTTCCCACATTGCTCAAAGTGGCTAGCTTTCATCCCAACACAGTTTATAGGGCCATACGGTACATAGTTTTCAAGTTACAGACTAAGCTAAGCAAAAGTGAACCAGGCCTTTTTACTGTGAAAATGGCACTTTGGGACTGTGAAAGTGACATTTTGGCCCTGTTGTCCCAAACTGCCCCAGCACTTCCCACATTGCTCAAAGTGGCTAGCTTTCATCTCAACACAGTTTATAGGGCCATACGGTACATAGTTTTCAAGTTACAGACTAAGCTAAGCAAAAGTGAACCAGGCCTTTTTACTGTGAAAATGGCACTTTGGGACTGTGAAAGTGACATTTTGGCCCTGTTGTCCCAAACTGCCCCAGCACTTCCCACATTGCTCAAAGTGGCTAGCTTTCATCCCAACACAGTTTATAGGGCCATACGGTACATAGTTTTCAAGTTACAGACTAAGCTAAGCAAAATGAATCTTTTCTTTTTTACTGTGAAAATGGCACTTTGGGACTGTGAAAGGGTTGGGGTTAGGGTTAGGGTTTTGGCCCTGTTGTCCCAAACTGCCCCAGCACTTCCCACATTGCTCAAAGTGGCTAGCTTTCATCCCAACACAGTTTATAGGGCCATACGGTACATAGTTTTCAAGTTACAGACTAAGCTAAGCAAAATGAATCTTTTTTTTTTTACTGTGAAAATGGCACTTTGGGACTGTGAAAGGGTTGGGGTTAGGGTTAGGGTTTTGGCCCTGTTGTCCCAAACTGCCCCAGCACTTCCCACATTGCTCAAAGTGGCTAGCTTTCATCCCAACACAGTTTATAGGGCCATACGGTACATAGTTTTCAAGTTACAGACTAAGCTAAGCAAAAGTGAACCAGGCCTTTTTACTGTGAAAATGGCACTTTGGGACTGTGAAAGTGACATTTTGGCCCTGTTGTCCCAAACTGCCCCAGCACTTCCCACATTGCTCAAAGTGGCTAGCTTTCATCCCAACACAGTTTATAGGGCCATACGGTACATAGTTTTCAAGTTACAGACTAAGCTAAGCAAAAGTGAACCAGGCCTTTTTACTGTGAAAATGGCACTTTGGGACTGTGAAAGTGACATTTTGGCCCTGTTGTCCCAAACTGCCCCAGCACTTCCCACATTGCTCAAAGTGGCTAGCTTTCATCCCAACACAGTTTATAGGGCCATACGGTACATAGTTTTCAAGTTACAGACTAAGCTAAGCAAAAGTGAACCAGGCCTTTTTACTGTGAAAATGGCACTTTGGGACTGTGAAAGTGACATTTTGGCCCTGTTGTCCCAAACTGCCCCAGCACTTCCCACATTGCTCAAAGTGGCTAGCTTTCATCCCAACACAGTTTATAGGGCCATACGGTACATAGTTTTCAAGTTACAGACTAAGCTAAGCAAAAGTGAACCAGGCCTTTTTACTGTGAAAATGGCACTTTGGGACTGTGAAAGTGACATTTTGGCCCTGTTGTCCCAAACTGCCCCAGCACTTCCCACATTGCTCAAAGTGGCTAGCTTTCATCCCAACACAGTTTATAGGGCCATACGGTACATAGTTTTTAAGTTACAGACTAAGCTAAGCAAAATGAATCTTTTTTTTTTTACTGTGAAAATGGCACTTTGGGACTGTGAAAGGGTCAGGGTTAGGGTTAGGGTTTTGGCCCTGTTGTCCCAAACTGCCCCAGCACTTCCCACATTGCTCAAAGTGGCTAGCTTTCATCCCAACACAGTTTATAGGGCCATACGGTACATAGTTTTCAAGTTACAGACTAAGCTAAGCAAAAGTGAACCAGGCCTTTTTACTGTGAAAACGGCACTTTGGGACTGTGAAAGTGACATTTTGGCCCTGTTGTCCCAAACTGCCCCAGCACTTCCCACATTGCTCAAAGTGGCTAGCTTTCATCCCAACACAGTTTATAGGGCCATACGGTACATAGTTTTCAAGTTACAGACTAAGCTAAGCAAAAGTGAACCAGGCCTTTTTACTGTGAAAATGGCACTTTGGGACTGTGAAAGTGACATTTTGGCCCTGTTGTCCCAAACTGCCCCAGCACTTCCCACATTGCTCAAAGTGGCTAGCTTTCATCCCAACACAGTTTATAGGGCCATACGGTACATAGTTTTCAAGTTACAGACTAAGCTAAGCAAAATTAATCTTTTTTTTTTTACTGTGAAAATGGCACTTTGGGACTGTGAAAGGGTTAGGGTTAGGGTTAGGGTTAGGGTTTTGGCCCTGTTGTCCCAAACTGCCCCAGCACTTCCCACATTGCTCAAAGTGGCTAGCTTTCATCCCAACACAGTTTATAGGGCCATACGGTACATAGTTTTCAAGTTACAGACTAAGCTAAGCAAAAGTGAACCAGGCCTTTTTACTGTGAAAACGGCACTTTGGGACTGTGAAAGTGACATTTTGGCCCTGTTGTCCCAAACTGCCCCAGCACTTCCCACATTGCTCAAAGTGGCTAGCTTTCATCCCAACACAGTTTATAGGGCCATACGGTACATAGTTTTCAAGTTACAGACTAAGCTAAGCAAAATGAATCTTTTTTTTTTTACTGTGAAAATGGCACTTTGGGACTGTGAAAGGGTTAGGGTTAGGGTTAGGGTTTTGGCCCTGTTGTCCCAAACTGCCCCAGCACTTCCCACATTGCTCAAAGTGGCTAGCTTTCATCGCAACACAGTTTATAGGGCCATACGGTACATAGTTTTCAAGTTACAGACTAAGCTAAGCAAAAGTGAACCAGGCCTTTTTACTGTGAAAACGGCACTTTGGGACTGTGAAAGTGACATTTTGGCCCTGTTGTCCCAAACTGCCCCAGCACTTCCCACATTGCTCAAAGTGGCTAGCTTTCATCCCAACACAGTTTATAGGGCCATACGGTACATAGTTTTCAAGTTACAGACTAAGCTAAGCAAAATGAATCTTTTTTTTTTTACTGTGAAAATGGCACTTTGGGACTGTGAAAGGGTTAGGGTTAGGGTTAGGGTTTTGGCCCTGTTGTCCCAAACTGCCCCAGCACTTCCCACATTGCTCAAAGTGGCTAGCTTTCATCCCAACACAGTTTATAGGGCCATACGGTACATAGTTTTCAAGTTACAGACTAAGCTAAGCAAAAGTGAACCAGGCCTTTTTACTGTGAAAACGGCACTTTGGGACTGTGAAAGTGACATTTTGGCCCTGTTGTCCCAAACTGCCCCAGCACTTCCCACATTGCTCAAAGTGGCTAGCTTTCATCCCAACACAGTTTATAGGGCCATACGGTACATAGTTTTCAAGTTACAGACTAAGCTAAGCAAAAGTGAACCAGGCCTTTTTACTGTGAAAATGGCACTTTGGGACTGTGAAAGTGACATTTTGGCCCTGTTGTCCCAAACTGCCCCAGCACTTCCCACATTGCTCAAAGTGGCTAGCTTTCATCCCAACACAGTTTATAGGGCCATACGGTACATAGTTTTCAAGTTACAGACTAAGCTAAGCAAAAGTAAACCAGGCCTTTTTACTGTGAAAACGGCACTTTGGGACTGTGAAAGTGACATTTTGGCCCTGTTGTCCCAAACTGCCCCAGCACTTCGCACATTGCTCAAAGTGGCTAGCTTTCATCCCAACACAGTTTATAGGGCCATACGGTACATAGTTTTCAAGTTACAGACTAAGCTAAGCAAAATGAATCTTTTTTTTTTTACTGTGAAAATGGCACTTTGGGACTGTGAAAGTGACATTTTGGCCCTGTTGTCCCAAACTGCCCCAGCACTTCCCACATTGCTCAAAGTGGCTAGCTTTCATCCCAACACAGTTTATAGGGCCATACGGTACATAGTTTTCAAGTTACAGACTAAGCTAAGCAAAAGTGAACCAGGCCTTTTTACTGTGAAAACGGCACTTTGGGACTGTGAAAGTGACATTTTGGCCCTGTTGTCCCAAACTGCCCCAGCACTTCGCACATTGCTCAAAGTGGCTAGCTTTCATCCCAACACAGTTTATAGGGCCATACGGTACATAGTTTTCAAGTTACAGACTAAGCTAAGCAAAATGAATCTTTTTTTTTTACTGTGAAAATGGCACTTTGGGACTGTGAAAGTGACATTTTGGCCCTGTTGTCCCAAACTGCCCCAGCACTTCCCACATTGCTCAAAGTGGCTAGCTTTCATCCCAACACAGTTTATAGGGCCATACGGTACATAGTTTTCAAGTTACAGACTAAGCTAAGCAAAAGTGAACCAGGCCTTTTTACTGTGAAAATGGCACTTTGGGACTGTGAAAGTGACATTTTGGCCCTGTTGTCCCAAACTGCCCCAGCACTTCCCACATTGCTCAAAGTGGCTAGCTTTCATCCCAACACAGTTTATAGGGCCATACGGAACATAGTTTTCAAGTTACAGACTAAGCTAAGCAAAAGTGAACCAGGCCTTTTTACTGTGAAAATGGCACTTTGGGACTGTGAAAGTGACATTTTGGCCCTGTTGTCCCAAACTGCCCCAGCACTTCCCACATTGCTCAAAGTGGCTAGCTTTCATCCCAACACAGTTTATAGGGCCATACGGTACATAGTTTTCAAGTTACAGACTAAGCTAAGCAAAAGTGAACCAGGCCTTTTTACTGTGAAAATGGCACTTTGGGACTGTGAAAGTGACATTTTGGCCCTGTTGTCCCAAACTGCCCCAGCACTTCCCACATTGCTCAAAGTGGCTAGCTTTCATCCCAACACAGTTTATAGGGCCATACGGTACATAGTTTTCAAGTTACAGACTAAGCTAAGCAAAAGTGAACCAGGCCTTTTTACTGTGAAAATGGCACTTTGGGACTGTGAAAGTGACATTTTGGCCCTGTTGTCCCAAACTGCCCCAGCACTTCCCACATTGCTCAAAGTGGCTAGCTTTCATCCCAACACAGTTTATAGGGCCATACGGTACATAGTTTTCAAGTTACAGACTAAGCTAAGCAAAATGAATCTTTTTTTTTTTTACTGTGAAAATGGCACTTTGGGACTGTGAAAGGGTTAGGGTTAGGGTTAGGGTTTTGGCCCTGTTGTCCCAAACTGCCCCAGCACTTCCCACATTGCTCAAAGTGGCTAGCTTTCATCCCAACACTGTTTATAGGGCCATACGGTACATAGTTTTCAAGTTACAGACTAAGCTAAGCAAAAGTGAACCAGGCCTTTTTACTGTGAAAACGGCACTTTGGGACTGTGAAAGTGACATTTTGGCCCTGTTGTCCCAAACTGCCCCAGCACTTCCCACATTGCTCAAAGTGGCTAGCTTTCATCCCAACACAGTTTATAGGGCCATACGGTACATAGTTTTCAAGTTACAGACTAAGCTAAGCAAAAGTGAACCAGGCCTTTTTACTGTGAAAATGGCACTTTGGGACTGTGAAAGTGACATTTTGGCCCTGTTGTCCCAAACTGCCCCAGCACTTCCCACATTGCTCAAAGTGGCTAGCTTTCATCCCAACACAGTTTATAGGGCCATACGGTACATAGTTTTCAAGTTACAGACTAAGCTAAGCAAAAGTGAACCAGGCCTTTTTACTGTGAAAATGGCACTTTGGGACTGTGAAAGTGACATTTTGGCCCTGTTGTCCCAAACTGCCCCAGCACTTTCCACATTGCTCAAAGTGGCTAGCTTTCATCCCAACACAGTTTATAGGGCCATACGGTACATAGTTTTCAAGTTACAGACTAAGCTAAGCAAAATGAATCTTTTTTTTTTACTGTGAAAATGGCACTTTGGGACTGTGAAAGTGACATTTTGGCCCTGTTGTCCCAAACTGCCCCAGCACTTCCCACATTGCTCAAAGTGGCTAGCTTTCATCCCAACACAGTTTATAGGGCCATACGGTACATAGTTTTCAAGTTACAGACTAAGCTAAGCAAAAGTGAACCAGGCCTTTTTACTGTGAAAATGGCACTTTGGGACTGTGAAAGTGACATTTTGGCCCTGTTGTCCCAAACTGCCCCAGCACTTCCCACATTGCTCAAAGTGGCTAGCTTTCATCCCAACACAGTTTATAGGGCCATACGGTACATAGTTTTCAAGTTACAGACTAAGCTAAGCAAAAGTGAACCAGGCCTTTTTACTGTGAAAATGGCACTTTGGGACTGTGAAAGTGACATTTTGGCCCTGTTGTCCCAAACTGCCCCAGCACTTCCCACATTGCTCAAAGTGGCTAGCTTTCATCCCAACACAGTTTATAGGGCCATACGGTACATAGTTTTCAAGTTACAGACTAAGCTAAGCAAAATGAATCTTTTTTTTTTTACTGTGAAAATGGCACTTTGGGACTGTGAAAGGGTTAGGGTTAGGGTTAGGGTTTTGGCCCTGTTGTCCCAAACTGCCCCAGCACTTCCCACATTGCTCAAAGTGGCTAGCTTTCATCCCAACACTGTTTATAGGGCCATACGGTACATAGTTTTCAAGTTACAGACTAAGCTAAGCAAAAGTGAACCAGGCCTTTTTACTGTGAAAACGGCACTTTGGGACTGTGAAAGTGACATTTTGGCCCTGTTGTCCCAAACTGCCCCAGCACTTCCCACATTGCTCAAAGTGGCTAGCTTTCATCCCAACACAGTTTATAGGGCCATACGGTACATAGTTTTCAAGTTACAGACTAAGCTAAGCAAAAGTGAACCAGGCCTTTTTACTGTGAAAATGGCACTTTGGGACTGTGAAAGTGACATTTTGGCCCTGTTGTCCCAAACTGCCCCAGCACTTCCCACATTGCTCAAAGTGGCTAGCTTTCATCCCAACACAGTTTATAGGGCCATACGGTACATAGTTTTCAAGTTACAGACTAAGCTAAGCAAAAGTGAACCAGGCCTTTTTACTGTGAAAATGGCACTTTGGGACTGTGAAAGTGACATTTTGGCCCTGTTGTCCCAAACTGCCCCAGCACTTCCCACATTGCTCAAAGTGGCTAGCTTTCATCCCAACACAGTTTATAGGGCCATACGGTACATAGTTTTCAAGTTACAGACTAAGCTAAGCAAAAGTGAACCAGGCCTTTTTACTGTGAAAACGGCACTTTGGGACTGTGAAAGTGACAGTTTGGCCATGTTGTCCCAAACTGCCCCAGCACTTCCCACATTGCTCAAAGTGGCTAGCTTTCATCCCAACACAGTTTATAGGGCCATACGGTACATAGTTTTCAAGTTACAGACTAAGCTAAGCAAAAGTGAACCAGGCCTTTTTACTGTGAAAACGGCACTTTGGGACTGTGAAAGTGACATTTTGGCCCTGTTGTCCCAAACTGCCCCAGCACTTCCCACATTGCTCAAAGTGGCTAGCTTTCATCCCAACACAGTTTATAGGGCCATACGGTACATAGTTTTCAAGTTACAGACTAAGCTAAGCAAAAGTGAACCAGGCCTTTTTACTGTGAAAATGGCACTTTGGGACTGTGAAAGTGACATTTTGGCCCTGTTGTCCCAAACTGCCCCAGCACTTCCCACATTGCTCAAAGTGGCTAGCTTTCATCCCAACACAGTTTATAGGGCCATACGGTACATAGTTTTCAAGTTACAGACTAAGCTAAGCAAAAGTGAACCAGGCCTTTTTACTGTGAAAATGGCACTTTGGGACTGTGAAAGTGACATTTTGGCCCTGTTGTCCCAAACTGCCCCAGCACTTCCCACATTGCTCAAAGTGGCTAGCTTTCATCCCAACACAGTTTATAGGGCCATACGGTACATAGTTTTCAAGTTACAGACTAAGCTAAGCAAAAGTGAACCAGGCTTTTTACTGTGAAAATGGCACTTTGGGACTGTGAAAGTGACATTTTGGCCCTGTTGTCCCAAACTGCCCCAGCACTTCCCACATTGCTCAAAGTGGCTAGCTTTCATCCCAACACAGTTTATAGGGCCATACGGTACATAGTTTTCAAGTTACAGACTAAGCTAAGCAAAAGTGAACCAGGCCTTTTTACTGTGAAAATGGCACTTTGGGACTGTGAAAGTGACATTTTGGCCCTGTTGTCCCAAACTGCCCCAGCACTTCCCACATTGCTCAAAGTGGCTAGCTTTCATCCCAACACAGTTTATAGGGCCATACGGTACATAGTTTTCAAGTTACAGACTAAGCTAAGCAAAAGTGAACCAGGCCTTTTTACTGTGAAAATGGCACTTTGGGACTGTGAAAGTGACATTTTGGCCATGTTGTCCCAAACTGCCCCAGCACTTCCCACATTGCTCAAAGTGGCTAGCTTTCATCCCAACACAGTTTATAGGGCCATACGGTACATAGTTTTCAAGTTACAGACTAAGCTAAGCAAAAGTGAACCAGGCCTTTTTACTGTGAAAATGGCACTTTGGGACTGTGAAAGTGACATTTTGGCCCTGTTGTCCCAAACTGCCCCAGCACTTCCCACATTGCTCAAAGTGGCTAGCTTTCATCCCAACACAGTTTATAGGGCCATACGGTACATAGTTTTCAAGTTACAGACTAAGCTAAGCAAAATGAATCTTTTTTTTTTTACTGTGAAAATGGCACTTTGGGACTGTGAAAGTGACATTTTGGCCCTGTTGTCCCAAACTGCCCCAGCACTTCCCACATTGCTCAAAGTGGCTAGCTTTCATCCCAACACAGTTTATAGGGCCATACGGTACATAGTTTTCAAGTTACAGACTAAGCTAAGCAAAAGTGAACCAGGCCTTTTTACTGTGAAAATGGCACTTTGGGACTGTGAAAGTGACATTTTGGCCCTGTTGTCCCAAACTGCCCCAGCACTTCCCACATTGCTCAAAGTGGCTAGCTTTCATCCCAACACAGTTTATAGGGCCATACGGAACATAGTTTTCAAGTTACAGACTAAGCTAAGCAAAAGTGAACCAGGCCTTTTTACTGTGAAAATGGCACTTTGGGACTGTGAAAGTGACATTTTGGCCCTGTTGTCCCAAACTGCCCCAGCACTTCCCACATTGCTCAAAGTGGCTAGCTTTCATCCCAACACAGTTTATAGGGCCATACGGTACATAGTTTTCAAGTTACAGACTAAGCTAAGCAAAATGAATCTGTTTTTTTTTACTGTGAAAATGGCACTTTGGGACTGTGAAAGTGACATTTTGGCCCTGTTGTCCCAAACTGCCCCAGCACTTCCCACATTGCTCAAAGTGGCTAGCTTTCATCCCAACACAGTTTATAGGGCCATACGGTACATAGTTTTCAAGTTACAGACTAAGCTAAGCAAAAGTGAACCAGGCCTTTTTACTGTGAAAATGGCACTTTGGGACTGTGAAAGTGACATTTTGGCCCTGTTGTCCCAAACTGCCCCAGCACTTCCCACATTGCTCAAAGTGGCTAGCTTTCATCCCAACACAGTTTATAGGGCCATACGGTACATAGTTTTCAAGTTACAGACTAAGCTAAGCAAAAGTGAACCAGGCCTTTTTACTGTGAAAATGGCACTTTGGGACTGTGAAAGTGACATTTTGGCCCTGTTGTCCCAAACTGCCCCAGCACTTTCCACATTGCTCAAAGTGGCTAGCTTTCATCCCAACACAGTTTATAGGGCCATACGGTACATAGTTTTCAAGTTACAGACTAAGCTAAGCAAAATGAATCTTTTTTTTTTACTGTGAAAATGGCACTTTGGGACTGTGAAAGTGACATTTTGGCCCTGTTGTCCCAAACTGCCCCAGCACTTCCCACATTGCTCAAAGTGGCTAGCTTTCATCCCAACACAGTTTATAGGGCCATACGGTACATAGTTTTCAAGTTACAGACTAAGCTAAGCAAAAGTGAACCAGGCCTTTTTACTGTGAAAATGGCACTTTGGGACTGTGAAAGTGACATTTTGGCCCTGTTGTCCCAAACTGCCCCAGCACTTCCCACATTGCTCAAAGTGGCTAGCTTTCATCCCAACACAGTTTATAGGGCCATACGGTACATAGTTTTCAAGTTACAGACTAAGCTAAGCAAAAGTGAACCAGGCCTTTTTACTGTGAAAATGGCACTTTGGGACTGTGAAAGTGACATTTTGGCCCTGTTGTCCCAAACTGCCCCAGCACTTCCCACATTGCTCAAAGTGGCTAGCTTTCATCCCAACACAGTTTATAGGGCCATACGGTACATAGTTTTCAAGTTACAGACTAAGCTAAGCAAAATGAATCTTTTTTTTTTTTACTGTGAAAATGGCACTTTGGGACTGTGAAAGGGTTAGGGTTAGGGTTAGGGTTTTGGCCCTGTTGTCCCAAACTGCCCCAGCACTTCCCACATTGCTCAAAGTGGCTAGCTTTCATCCCAACACTGTTTATAGGGCCATACGGTACATAGTTTTCAAGTTACAGACTAAGCTAAGCAAAAGTGAACCAGGCCTTTTTACTGTGAAAACGGCACTTTGGGACTGTGAAAGTGACATTTTGGCCCTGTTGTCCCAAACTGCCCCAGCACTTCCCACATTGCTCAAAGTGGCTAGCTTTCATCCCAACACAGTTTATAGGGCCATACGGTACATAGTTTTCAAGTTACAGACTAAGCTAAGCAAAAGTGAACCAGGCCTTTTTACTGTGAAAATGGCACTTTGGGACTGTGAAAGTGACATTTTGGCCCTGTTGTCCCAAACTGCCCCAGCACTTCCCACATTGCTCAAAGTGGCTAGCTTTCATCCCAACACAGTTTATAGGGCCATACGGTACATAGTTTTCAAGTTACAGACTAAGCTAAGCAAAAGTGAACCAGGCCTTTTTACTGTGAAAATGGCACTTTGGGACTGTGAAAGTGACATTTTGGCCCTGTTGTCCCAAACTGCCCCAGCACTTCCCACATTGCTCAAAGTGGCTAGCTTTCATCCCAACACAGTTTATAGGGCCATACGGTACATAGTTTTCAAGTTACAGACTAAGCTAAGCAAAATGAATCTTTTTTTTTTTTACTGTGAAAATGGCACTTTGGGACTGTGAAAGGGTTAGGGTTAGGGTTAGGGTTTTGGCCCTGTTGTCCCAAACTGCCCCAGCACTTCCCACATTGCTCAAAGTGGCTAGCTTTCATCCCAACACTGTTTATAGGGCCATACGGTACATAGTTTTCAAGTTACAGACTAAGCTAAGCAAAATTAATCTTTTTTTTTTTACTGTGAAAATGGCACTTTGGGACTGTGAAAGTGACATTTTGGCCCTGTTGTCCCAAACTGCCCCAGCACTTCCCACATTGCTCAAAGTGGCTAGCTTTCATCCCAACACAGTTTATAGGGCCATACGGTACATAGTTTTCAAGTTACAGACTAAGCTAAGCAAAAGTGAACCAGGCCTTTTTACTGTGAAAATGGCACTTTGGGACTGTGAAAGTGACATTTTGGCCCTGTTGTCCCAAACTGCCCCAGCACTTCCCACATTGCTCAAAGTGGCTAGCTTTCATCCCAACACAGTTTATAGGGCCATACGGTACATAGTTTTCAAGTTACAGACTAAGCTAAGCAAAAGTGAACCAGGCCTTTTTACTGTGAAAATGGCACTTTGGGACTGTGAAAGTGACATTTTGGCCCTGTTGTCCCAAACTGCCCCAGCACTTCCCACATTGCTCAAAGTGGCTAGCTTTCATCCCAACACAGTTTATAGGGCCATACGGTACATAGTTTTCAAGTTACAGACTAAGCTAAGCAAAATGAAACTTTTTTTTTTTTACTGTGAAAATGGCACTTTGGGACTGTGAAAGGGTTAGGGTTAGGGTTAGGGTTTTGGCCCTGTTGTCCCAAACTGCCCCAGCACTTCCCACATTGCTCAAAGTGGCTAGCTTTCATCCCAACACTGTTTATAGGGCCATACGGTACATAGTTTTCAAGTTACAGACTAAGCTAAGCAAAAGTGAACCAGGCCTTTTTACTGTGAAAACGGCACTTTGGGACTGTGAAAGTGACATTTTGGCCCTGTTGTCCCAAACTGCCCCAGCACTTCCCACATTGCTCAAAGTGGCTAGCTTTCATCCCAACACAGTTTATAGGGCCATACGGTACATAGTTTTCAAGTTACAGACTAAGCTAAGCAAAAGTGAACCAGGCCTTTTTACTGTGAAAATGGCACTTTGGGACTGTGAAAGTGACATTTTGGCCCTGTTGTCCCAAACTGCCCCAGCACTTCCCACATTGCTCAAAGTGGCTAGCTTTCATCCCAACACAGTTTATAGGGCCATACGGTACATAGTTTTCAAGTTACAGACTAAGCTAAGCAAAATGAATCTTTTTTTTTTTTACTGTGAAAATGGCACTTTGGGACTGTGAAAGGGTTAGGGTTAGGGTTAGGGTTTTGGCCCTGTTGTCCCAAACTGCCCCAGCACTTCCCACATTGCTCAAAGTGGCTAGCTTTCATCCCAACACTGTTTATAGGGCCATACGGTACATAGTTTTCAAGTTACAGACTAAGCTAAGCAAAAGTGAACCAGGCCTTTTTACTGTGAAAACGGCACTTTGGGACTGTGAAAGTGACATTTTGGCCCTGTTGTCCCAAACTGCCCCAGCACTTCCCACATTGCTCAAAGTGGCTAGCTTTCATCCCAACACAGTTTATAGGGCCATACGGTACATAGTTTTCAAGTTACAGACTAAGCTAAGCAAAAGTGAACCAGGCCTTTTTACTGTGAAAATGGCACTTTGGGACTGTGAAAGTGACATTTTGGCCCTGTTGTCCCAAACTGCCCCAGCACTTCCCACATTGCTCAAAGTGGCTAGCTTTCATCCCAACACAGTTCATAGGGCCATACGGTACATAGTTTTCAAGTTACAGACTAAGCTAAGCAAAAGTGAACCAGGCCTTTTTACTGTGAAAATGGCACTTTGGGACTGTGAAAGTGACATTTTGGCCCTGTTGTCCCAAACTGCCCCAGCACTTCCCACATTGCTCAAAGTGGCTAGCTTTCATCCCAACACAGTTTATAGGGCCATACGGTACATAGTTTTCAAGTTACAGACTAAGCTAAGCAAAATGAATCTTTTTTTTTTTTACTGTGAAAATGGCACTTTGGGACTGTGAAAGGGTTAGGGTTAGGGTTAGGGTTTTGGCCCTGTTGTCCCAAACTGCCCCAGCACTTCCCACATTGCTCAAAGTGGCTAGCTTTCATCCCAACACTGTTTATAGGGCCATACGGTACATAGTTTTCAAGTTACAGACTAAGCTAAGCAAAATTAATCTTTTTTTTTTTACTGTGAAAATGGCACTTTGGGACTGTGAAAGTGACATTTTGGCCCTGTTGTCCCAAACTGCCCCAGCACTTCCCACATTGCTCAAAGTGGCTAGCTTTCATCCCAACACAGTTTATAGGGCCATACGGTACATAGTTTTCAAGTTACAGACTAAGCTAAGCAAAAGTGAACCAGGCCTTTTTACTGTGAAAATGGCACTTTGGGACTGTGAAAGTGACATTTTGGCCCTGTTGTCCCAAACTGCCCCAGCACTTCCCACATTGCTCAAAGTGGCTAGCTTTCATCCCAACACAGTTTATAGGGCCATACGGTACATAGTTTTCAAGTTACAGACTAAGCTAAGCAAAAGTGAACCAGGCCTTTTTACTGTGAAAATGGCACTTTGGGACTGTGAAAGTGACATTTTGGCCCTGTTGTCCCAAACTGCCCCAGCACTTCCCACATTGCTCAAAGTGGCTAGCTTTCATCCCAACACAGTTTATAGGGCCATACGGTACATAGTTTTCAAGTTACAGACTAAGCTAAGCAAAATGAAACTTTTTTTTTTTTACTGTGAAAATGGCACTTTGGGACTGTGAAAGGGTTAGGGTTAGGGTTAGGGTTTTGGCCCTGTTGTCCCAAACTGCCCCAGCACTTCCCACATTGCTCAAAGTGGCTAGCTTTCATCCCAACACTGTTTATAGGGCCATACGGTACATAGTTTTCAAGTTACAGACTAAGCTAAGCAAAAGTGAACCAGGCCTTTTTACTGTGAAAACGGCACTTTGGGACTGTGAAAGTGACATTTTGGCCCTGTTGTCCCAAACTGCCCCAGCACTTCCCACATTGCTCAAAGTGGCTAGCTTTCATCCCAACACAGTTTATAGGGCCATACGGTACATAGTTTTCAAGTTACAGACTAAGCTAAGCAAAAGTGAACCAGGCCTTTTTACTGTGAAAATGGCACTTTGGGACTGTGAAAGTGACATTTTGGCCCTGTTGTCCCAAACTGCCCCAGCACTTCCCACATTGCTCAAAGTGGCTAGCTTTCATCCCAACACAGTTCATAGGGCCATACGGTACATAGTTTTCAAGTTACAGACTAAGCTAAGCAAAAGTGAACCAGGCCTTTTTACTGTGAAAATGGCACTTTGGGACTGTGAAAGTGACATTTTGGCCCTGTTGTCCCAAACTGCCCCAGCACTTCCCACATTGCTCAAAGTGGCTAGCTTTCATCCCAACACAGTTTATAGGGCCATACGGTACATAGTTTTCAAGTTACAGACTAAGCTAAGCAAAATGAATCTTTTTTTTTTTTACTGTGAAAATGGCACTTTGGGACTGTGAAAGGGTTAGGGTTAGGGTTAGGGTTTTGGCCCTGTTGTCCCAAACTGCCCCAGCACTTCCCACATTGCTCAAAGTGGCTAGCTTTCATCCCAACACTGTTTATAGGGCCATACGGTACATAGTTTTCAAGTTACAGACTAAGCTAAGCAAAATTAATCTTTTTTTTTTTACTGTGAAAATGGCACTTTGGGACTGTGAAAGTGACATTTTGGCCCTGTTGTCCCAAACTGCCCCAGCACTTCCCACATTGCTCAAAGTGGCTAGCTTTCATCCCAACACAGTTTATAGGGCCATACGGTACATAGTTTTCAAGTTACAGACTAAGCTAAGCAAAAGTGAACCAGGCCTTTTTACTGTGAAAATGGCACTTTGGGACTGTGAAAGTGACATTTTGGCCCTGTTGTCCCAAACTGCCCCAGCACTTCCCACATTGCTCAAAGTGGCTAGCTTTCATCCCAACACAGTTTATAGGGCCATACGGTACATAGTTTTCAAGTTACAGACTAAGCTAAGCAAAAGTGAACCAGGCCTTTTTACTGTGAAAATGGCACTTTGGGACTGTGAAAGTGACATTTTGGCCCTGTTGTCCCAAACTGCCCCAGCACTTCCCACATTGCTCAAAGTGGCTAGCTTTCATCCCAACACAGTTTATAGGGCCATACGGTACATAGTTTTCAAGTTACAGACTAAGCTAAGCAAAATGAAACTTTTTTTTTTTTACTGTGAAAATGGCACTTTGGGACTGTGAAAGGGTTAGGGTTAGGGTTAGGGTTTTGGCCCTGTTGTCCCAAACTGCCCCAGCACTTCCCACATTGCTCAAAGTGGCTAGCTTTCATCCCAACACTGTTTATAGGGCCATACGGTACATAGTTTTCAAGTTACAGACTAAGCTAAGCAAAAGTGAACCAGGCCTTTTTACTGTGAAAACGGCACTTTGGGACTGTGAAAGTGACATTTTGGCCCTGTTGTCCCAAACTGCCCCAGCACTTCCCACATTGCTCAAAGTGGCTAGCTTTCATCCCAACACAGTTTATAGGGCCATACGGTACATAGTTTTCAAGTTACAGACTAAGCTAAGCAAAAGTGAACCAGGCCTTTTTACTGTGAAAATGGCACTTTGGGACTGTGAAAGTGACATTTTGGCCCTGTTGTCCCAAACTGCCCCAGCACTTCCCACATTGCTCAAAGTGGCTAGCTTTCATCCCAACACAGTTTATAGGGCCATACGGTACATAGTTTTCAAGTTACAGACTAAGCTAAGCAAAAGTGAACCAGGCCTTTTTACTGTGAAAATGGCACTTTGGGACTGTGAAAGTGACATTTTGGCCCTGTTGTCCCAAACTGCCCCAGCACTTCCCACATTGCTCAAAGTGGCTAGCTTTCATCCCAACACAGTTTATAGGGCCATACGGTACATAGTTTTCAAGTTACAGACTAAGCTAAGCAAAAGTGAACCAGGCCTTTTTACTGTGAAAACGGCACTTTGGGACTGTGAAAGTGACAGTTTGGCCATGTTGTCCCAAACTGCCCCAGCACTTCCCACATTGCTCAAAGTGGCTAGCTTTCATCCCAACACAGTTTATAGGGCCATACGGTACATAGTTTTCAAGTTACAGACTAAGCTAAGCAAAAGTGAACCAGGCCTTTTTACTGTGAAAACGGCACTTTGGGACTGTGAAAGTGACATTTTTGGCCCTGTTGTCCCAAACTGCCCCAGCACTTCCCACATTGCTCAAAGTGGCTAGCTTTCATCCCAACACAGTTTATAGGGCCATACGGTACATAGTTTTCAAGTTACAGACTAAGCTAAGCAAAAGTGAACCAGGCCTTTTTACTGTGAAAATGGCACTTTGGGACTGTGAAAGTGACATTTTGGCCCTGTTGTCCCAAACTGCCCCAGCACTTCCCACATTGCTCAAAGTGGCTAGCTTTCATCCCAACACAGTTTATAGGGCCATACGGTACATAGTTTTCAAGTTACAGACTAAGCTAAGCAAAAGTGAACCAGGCCTTTTTACTGTGAAAATGGCACTTTGGGACTGTGAAAGTGACATTTTGGCCCTGTTGTCCCAAACTGCCCCAGCACTTCCCACATTGCTCAAAGTGGCTAGCTTTCATCCCAACACAGTTTATAGGGCCATACGGTACATAGTTTTCAAGTTACAGACTAAGCTAAGCAAAAGTGAACCAGGCTTTTTACTGTGAAAATGGCACTTTGGGACTGTGAAAGTGACATTTTGGCCCTGTTGTCCCAAACTGCCCCAGCACTTCCCACATTGCTCAAAGTGGCTAGCTTTCATCCCAACACAGTTTATAGGGCCATACGGTACATAGTTTTCAAGTTACAGACTAAGCTAAGCAAAAGTGAACCAGGCCTTTTTACTGTGAAAACGGCACTTTGGGACTGTGAAAGTGACATTTTGGCCCTGTTGTCCCAAACTGCCCCAGCACTTCCCACATTGCTCAAAGTGGCTAGCTTTCATCCCAACACAGTTTATAGGGCCATACGGTACATAGTTTTCAAGTTACAGACTAAGCTAAGCAAAAGTGAACCAGGCCTTTTTACTGTGAAAATGGCACTTTGGGACTGTGAAAGTGACATTTTGGCCCTGTTGTCCCAAACTGCCCCAGCACTTCCCACATTGCTCAAAGTGGCTAGCTTTCATCCCAACACAGTTTATAGGGCCATACGGTACATAGTTTTCAAGTTACAGACTAAGCTAAGCAAAATGAATCTTTTTTTTTTTACTGTGAAAATGGCACTTTGGGACTGTGAAAGGGTTAGGGTTAGGGTTAGGGTTTTGGCCCTGTTGTCCCAAACTGCCCCAGCACTTCCCACATTGCTCAAAGTGGCTAGCTTTCATCCCAACACAGTTTATAGGGCCATACGGTACATAGTTTTCAAGTTACAGACTAAGCTAAGCAAAAGTGAACCAGGCCTTTTTACTGTGAAAATGGCACTTTGGGACTGTGAAAGTGACATTTTGGCCCTGTTGTCCCAAACTGCCCCAGCACTTCCCACATTGCTCAAAGTGGCTAGCTTTCATCCCAACACAGTTTATAGGGCCATACGGTACATAGTTTTCAAGTTACAGACTAAGCTAAGCAAAATGAATCTTTTTTCTTTTACTGTGAAAATGGCACTTTGGGACTGTGAAAGTGACATTTTGGCCCTGTTGTCCCAAACTGCCCCAGCACTTCCCACATTGCTCAAAGTGGCTAGCTTTCATCCCAACACAGTTTATAGGGCCATACGGTACATAGTTTTCAAGTTACAGACTAAGCTAAGCAAAAGTGAACCAGGCCTTTTTACTGTGAAAATGGCACTTTGGGACTGTGAAAGTGACATTTTGGCCCTGTTGTCCCAAACTGCCCCAGCACTTCCCACATTGCTCAAAGTGGCTAGCTTTCATCCCAACACAGTTTATAGGGCCATACGGTACATAGTTTTCAAGTTACAGACTAAGCTAAGCAAAAGTGAACCAGGCCTTTTTACTGTGAAAATGGCACTTTGGGACTGTGAAAGTGACATTTTGGCCCTGTTGTCCCAAACTGCCCCAGCACTTCCCACATTGCTCAAAGTGGCTAGCTTTCATCCCAACACAGTTTATAGGGCCATACGGTACATAGTTTTCAAGTTACAGACTAAGCTAAGCAAAAGTGAACCAGGCCTTTTTACTGTGAAAACGGCACTTTGGGACTGTGAAAGTGACATTTTGGCCCTGTTGTCCCAAACTGCCCCAGCACTTCCCACATTGCTCAAAGTGGCTAGCTTTCATCCCAACACAGTTTATAGGGCCATACGGTACATAGTTTTCAAGTTACAGACTAAGCTAAGCAAAAGTGAACCAGGCCTTTTTACTGTGAAAATGGCACTTTGGGACTGTGAAAGTGACATTTTGGCCCTGTTGTCCCAAACTGCCCCAGCACTTCCCACATTGCTCAAAGTGGCTAGCTTTCATCCCAACACAGTTTATAGGGCCATACGGTACATAGTTTTCAAGTTACAGACTAAGCTAAGCAAAAGTGAACCAGGCCTTTTTACTGTGAAAATGGCACTTTGGGACTGTGAAAGTGACATTTTGGCCCTGTTGTCCCAAACTGCCCCAGCACTTCCCACATTGCTCAAAGTGGCTAGCTTTCATCCCAACACAGTTTATAGGGCCATACGGTACATAGTTTTCAAGTTACAGACTAAGCTAAGCAAAATGAATCTTTTTTCTTTTACTGTGAAAATGGCACTTTGGGACTGTGAAAGTGACATTTTGGCCCTGTTGTCCCAAACTGCCCCAGCACTTCCCACATTGCTCAAAGTGGCTAGCTTTCATCCCAACACAGTTTATAGGGCCATACGGTACATAGTTTTCAAGTTACAGACTAAGCTAAGCAAAAGTGAACCAGGCCTTTTTACTGTGAAAATGGCACTTTGGGACTGTGAAAGTGACATTTTGGCCCTGTTGTCCCAAACTGCCCCAGCACTTCCCACATTGCTCAAAGTGGCTAGCTTTCATCCCAACACAGTTTATAGGGCCATACGGTACATAGTTTTCAAGTTACAGACTAAGCTAAGCAAAAGTGAACCAGGCCTTTTTACTGTGAAAATGGCACTTTGGGACTGTGAAAGTGACATTTTGGCCCTGTTGTCCCAAACTGCCCCAGCACTTCCCACATTGCTCAAAGTGGCTAGCTTTCATCCCAACACAGTTTATAGGGCCATACGGTACATAGTTTTCAAGTTACAGACTAAGCTAAGCAAAAGTGAACCAGGCCTTTTTACTGTGAAAACGGCACTTTGGGACTGTGAAAGTGACATTTTGGCCCTGTTGTCCCAAACTGCCCCAGCACTTCCCACATTGCTCAAAGTGGCTAGCTTTCATCCCAACACAGTTTATAGGGCCATACGGTACATAGTTTTCAAGTTACAGACTAAGCTAAGCAAAAGTGAACCAGGCCTTTTTACTGTGAAAATGGCACTTTGGGACTGTGAAAGTGACATTTTGGCCCTGTTGTCCCAAACTGCCCCAGCACTTCCCACATTGCTCAAAGTGGCTAGCTTTCATCCCAACACAGTTTATAGGGCCATACGGTACATAGTTTTCAAGTTACAGACTAAGCTAAGCAAAAGTGAACCAGGCCTTTTTACTGTGAAAATGGCACTTTGGGACTGTGAAAGTGACATTTTGGCCCTGTTGTCCCAAACTGCCCCAGCACTTCCCACATTGCTCAAAGTGGCTAGCTTTCATCCCAACACAGTTTATAGGGCCATACGGTACATAGTTTTCAAGTTACAGACTAAGCTAAGCAAAATGAATCTTTTTTCTTTTACTGTGAAAATGGCACTTTGGGACTGTGAAAGTGACATTTTGGCCCTGTTGTCCCAAACTGCCCCAGCACTTCCCACATTGCTCAAAGTGGCTAGCTTTCATCCCAACACAGTTTATAGGGCCATACGGTACATAGTTTTCAAGTTACAGACTAAGCTAAGCAAAAGTGAACCAGGCCTTTTTACTGTGAAAATGGCACTTTGGGACTGTGAAAGTGACATTTTGGCCCTGTTGTCCCAAACTGCCCCAGCACTTCCCACATTGCTCAAAGTGGCTAGCTTTCATCCCAACACAGTTTATAGGGCCATACGGTACATAGTTTTCAAGTTACAGACTAAGCTAAGCAAAAGTGAACCAGGCCTTTTTACTGTGAAAATGGCACTTTGGGACTGTGAAAGTGACATTTTGGCCCTGTTGTCCCAAACTGCCCCAGCACTTCCCACATTGCTCAAAGTGGCTAGCTTTCATCCCAACACAGTTTATAGGGCCATACGGTACATAGTTTTCAAGTTACAGACTAAGCTAAGCAAAAGTGAACCAGGCCTTTTTACTGTGAAAACGGCACTTTGGGACTGTGAAAGTGACATTTTGGCCCTGTTGTCCCAAACTGCCCCAGCACTTCCCACATTGCTCAAAGTGGCTAGCTTTCATCCCAACACAGTTTATAGGGCCATACGGTACATAGTTTTCAAGTTACAGACTAAGCTAAGCAAAAGTGAACCAGGCCTTTTTACTGTGAAAATGGCACTTTGGGACTGTGAAAGTGACATTTTGGCCCTGTTGTCCCAAACTGCCCCAGCACTTCCCACATTGCTCAAAGTGGCTAGCTTTCATCCCAACACAGTTTATAGGGCCATACGGTACATAGTTTTCAAGTTACAGACTAAGCTAAGCAAAAGTGAACCAGGCCTTTTTACTGTGAAAATGGCACTTTGGGACTGTGAAAGTGACATTTTGGCCCTGTTGTCCCAAACTGCCCCAGCACTTCCCACATTGCTCAAAGTGGCTAGCTTTCATCCCAACACAGTTTATAGGGCCATACGGTACATAGTTTTCAAGTTACAGACTAAGCTAAGCAAAATTAATCTTTTTTTTTTTACTGTGAAAATGGCACTTTGGGACTGTGAAAGGGTTAGGGTTAGGGTTAGGGTTTTGGCCCTGTTGTCCCAAACTGCCCCAGCACTTCCCACATTGCTCAAAGTGGCTAGCTTTCATCCCAACACAGTTTATAGGGCCATACGGTACATAGTTTTCAAGTTACAGACTAAGCTAAGCAAAATTAATCTTTTTTTTTTTACTGTGAAAATGGCACTTTGGGACTGTGAAAGGGTTAGGGTTAGGGTTAGGGTTTTGGCCCTGTTGTCCCAAACTGCCCCAGCACTTCCCACATTGCTCAAAGTGGCTAGATTTCATCCCAACACAGTTTATAGGGCCATACGGTACATAGTTTTCAAGTTACAGACTAAGCTAAGCAAAAGTGAACCAGGCCTTTTTACTGTGAAAACGGCACTTTGGGACTGTGAAAGTGACATTTTGGCCCTGTTGTCCCAAACTGCCCCAGCACTTCCCACATTGCTCAAAGTGGCTAGCTTTCATCCCAACACAGTTTATAGGGCCATACGGTACATAGTTTTCAAGTTACAGACTAAGCTAAGCAAAAGTGAACCAGGCCTTTTTACTGTGAAAATGGCACTTTGGGACTGTGAAAGTGACATTTTGGCCCTGTTGTCCCAAACTGCCCCAGCACTTCCCACATTGCTCAAAGTGGCTAGCTTTCATCCCAACACAGTTTATAGGGCCATACGGTACATAGTTTTCAAGTTACAGACTAAGCTAAGCAAAATGAATCTTTTTTTTTTTACTGTGAAAATGGCACTTTGGGACTGTGAAAGGGTTAGGGTTAGGGTTAGGGTTTTGGCCCTGTTGTCCCAAACTGCCCCAGCACTTCCCACATTGCTCAAAGTGGCTAGCTTTCATCCCAACACAGTTTATAGGGCCATACGGTACATAGTTTTCAAGTTACAGACTAAGCTAAGCAAAAGTGAACCAGGCCTTTTTACTGTGAAAATGGCACTTTGGGACTGTGAAAGTGACATTTTGGCCCTGTTGTCCCAAACTGCCCCAGCACTTCCCACATTGCTCAAAGTGGCTAGCTTTCATCCCAACACAGTTTATAGGGCCATACGGTACATAGTTTTCAAGTTACAGACTAAGCTAAGCAAAATTAATCTTTTTTTTTTTACTGTGAAAATGGCACTTTGGGACTGTGAAAGTGACATTTTGGCCCTGTTGTCCCAAACTGCCCCAGCACTTCCCACATTGCTCAAAGTGGCTAGCTTTCATCCCAACACAGTTTATAGGGCCATACGGTACATAGTTTTCAAGTTACAGACTAAGCTAAGCAAAAGTGAACCAGGCCTTTTTACTGTGAAAATGGCACTTTGGGACTGTGAAAGTGACATTTTGGCCCTGTTGTCCCAAACTGCCCCAGCACTTCCCACATTGCTCAAAGTGGCTAGCTTTCATCCCAACACAGTTTATAGGGCCATACGGTACATAGTTTTCAAGTTACAGACTAAGCTAAGCAAAAGTGAACCAGGCCTTTTTACTGTGAAAATGGCACTTTGGGACTGTGAAAGTGACATTTTGGCCCTGTTGTCCCAAACTGCCCCAGCACTTCCCACATTGCTCAAAGTGGCTAGCTTTCATCCCAACACAGTTTATAGGGCCATACGGTACATAGTTTTCAAGTTACAGACTAAGCTAAGCAAAAGTGAACCAGGCCTTTTTACTGTGAAAACGGCACTTTGGGACTGTGAAAGTGACATTTTGGCCCTGTTGTCCCAAACTGCCCCAGCACTTCCCACATTGCTCAAAGTGGCTAGCTTTCATCCCAACACAGTTTATAGGGCCATACGGTACATAGTTTTCAAGTTACAGACTAAGCTAAGCAAAAGTGAACCAGGCCTTTTTACTGTGAAAACGGCACTTTGGGACTGTGAAAGTGACATTTTGGCCCTGTTGTCCCAAACTGCCCCAGCACTTCCCACATTGCTCAAAGTGGCTAGCTTTCATCCCAACACAGTTTATAGGGCCATACGGTACATAGTTTTCAAGTTACAGACTAAGCTAAGCAAAAGTGAACCAGGCCTTTTTACTGTGAAAATGGCACTTTGGGACTGTGAAAGTGACATTTTGGCCCTGTTGTCCCAAACTGCCCCAGCACTTCCCACATTGCTCAAAGTGGCTAGCTTTCATCCAACACAGTTTATAGGGCCATACGGTACATAGTTTTCAAGTTACAGACTAAGCTAAGCAAAATTAATCTTTTTTTTTTTACTGTGAAAATGGCACTTTGGGACTGTGAAAGGGTTAGGGTTAGGGTTAGGGTTTTGGCCCTGTTGTCCCAAACTGCCCCAGCACTTCCCACATTGCTCAAAGTGGCTAGCTTTCATCCCAACACAGTTTATAGGGCCATACGGTACATAGTTTTCAAGTTACAGACTAAGCTAAGCAAAATTAATCTTTTTTTTTTTACTGTGAAAATGGCACTTTGGGACTGTGAAAGGGTTAGGTTAGGGTTAGGGTTTTGGCCCTGTTGTCCCAAACTGCCCCAGCACTTCCCACATTGCTCAAAGTGGCTAGCTTTCATCCCAACACAGTTTATAGGGCCATACGGTACATAGTTTTCAAGTTACAGACTAAGCTAAGCAAAAGTGAACCAGGCCTTTTTACTGTGAAAACGGCACTTTGGGACTGTGAAAGTGACATTTTGGCCCTGTTGTCCCAAACTGCCCCAGCACTTCCCACATTGCTCAAAGTGGCTAGCTTTCATCCCAACACAGTTTATAGGGCCATACGGTACATAGTTTTCAAGTTACAGACTAAGCTAAGCAAAAGTGAACCAGGCCTTTTTACTGTGAAAATGGCACTTTGGGACTGTGAAAGTGACATTTTGGCCCTGTTGTCCCAAACTGCCCCAGCACTTCCCACATTGCTCAAAGTGGCTAGCTTTCATCCCAACACAGTTTATAGGGCCATACGGTACATAGTTTTCAAGTTACAGACTAAGCTAAGCAAAATTAATCTTTTTTTTTTTACTGTGAAAATGGCACTTTGGGACTGTGAAAGGGTTAGGGTTAGGGTTAGGGTTTTGGCCCTGTTGTCCCAAACTGCCCCAGCACTTCCCACATTGCTCAAAGTGGCTAGCTTTCATCCCAACACAGTTTATAGGGCCATACGGTACATAGTTTTCAAGTTACAGACTAAGCTAAGCAAATTAATCTTTTTTTTTTTTACTGTGAAAATGGCACTTTGGGACTGTGAAAGGGTTAGGGTTAGGGTTAGGGTTTTGGCCCTGTTGTCCCAAACTGCCCCAGCACTTCCCACATTGCTCAAAGTGGCTAGCTTTCATCCCAACACAGTTTATAGGGCCATACGGTACATAGTTTTCAAGTTACAGACTAAGCTAAGCAAAAGTGAACCAGGCCTTTTTACTGTGAAAACGGCACTTTGGGACTGTGAAAGTGACATTTTGGCCCTGTTGTCCCAAACTGCCCCAGCACTTCCCACATTGCTCAAAGTGGCTAGCTTTCATCCAACACAGTTTATAGGGCCATACGGTACATAGTTTTCAAGTTACAGACTAAGCTAAGCAAAAGTGAACCAGGCCTTTTTACTGTGAAAATGGCACTTTGGGACTGTGAAAGTGACATTTTGGCCCTGTTGTCCCAAACTGCCCCAGCACTTCCCACATTGCTCAAAGTGGCTAGCTTTCATCCCAACACAGTTTATAGGGCCATACGGTACATAGTTTTCAAGTTACAGACTAAGCTAAGCAAAATTAATCTTTTTTTTTTACTGTGAAAATGGCACTTTGGGACTGTGAAAGGGTTAGGGTTAGGGTTAGGGTTTTGGCCCTGTTGTCCCAAACTGCCCCAGCACTTCCCACATTGCTCAAAGTGGCTAGCTTTCATCCCAACACAGTTTATAGGGCCATACGGTACATAGTTTTCAAGTTACAGACTAAGCTAAGCAAAATTAATCTTTTTTTTTTTACTGTGAAAATGGCACTTTGGGACTGTGAAAGGGTTAGGGTTAGGGTTAGGGTTTTGGCCCTGTTGTCCCAAACTGCCCCAGCACTTCCCACATTGCTCAAAGTGGCTAGCTTTCATCCCAACACAGTTTATAGGGCCATACGGTACATAGTTTTCAAGTTACAGACTAAGCTAAGCAAAAGTGAACCAGGCCTTTTTACTGTGAAAACGGCACTTTGGGACTGTGAAAGTGACATTTTGGCCCTGTTGTCCCAAACTGCCCCAGCACTTCCCACATTGCTCAAAGTGGCTAGCTTTCATCCCAACACAGTTTATAGGGCCATACGGTACATAGTTTTCAAGTTACAGACTAAGCTAAGCAAAAGTGAACCAGGCCTTTTTACTGTGAAAATGGCACTTTGGGACTGTGAAAGTGACATTTGGCCCTGTTGTCCAAACTGCCCCAGCACTTCCCACATTGCTCAAAGTGGCTAGCTTTCATCCCAACACAGTTTATAGGGCCATACGGTACATAGTTTTCAAGTTACAGACTAAGCTAAGCAAAATGAATCTTTTTTTTTACTGTGAAAATGGCACTTTGGGACTGTGAAAGTGACATTTTGGCCCTGTTGTCCCAAACTGCCCCAGCACTTCCCACATTGCTCAAAGTGGCTAGCTTTCATCCCAACACAGTTTATAGGGCCATACGGTACATAGTTTCAAGTTACAGACTAAGCTAAGCAAAAGTGAACCAGGCCTTTTTACTGTGAAAATGGCACTTTGGGACTGTGAAAGTGACATTTTGGCCCTGTTGTCCCAAACTGCCCCAGCACTTCCCACATTGCTCAAAGTGGCTAGCTTTCATCCCAACACAGTTTATAGGGCCATACGGTACATAGTTTTCAAGTTACAGACTAAGCTAAGCAAAAGTGAACCAGGCCTTTTTACTGTGAAAATGGCACTTTGGGACTGTGAAAGTGACATTTTGGCCCTGTTGTCCCAAACTGCCCCAGCACTTCCCACATTGCTCAAAGTGGCTAGCTTTCATCCCAACACAGTTTATAGGGCCATACGGTACATAGTTTTCAAGTTACAGACTAAGCTAAGCAAAAGTGAACCATCCTTTTTACTGTGAAAATGGCACTTTGGGACTGTGAAAGGTGACATTTTGGCCCTGTTGTCCCAAACTGCCCCAGCACTTCCCACATTGCTCAAAGTGGCTAGCTTTCATCCCAACACAGTTTATAGGGCCATACGGTACATAGTTTTCAAGTTACAGACTAAGCTAAGCAAAAGTGAACCAGGCCTTTTTACTGTGAAAATGGCACTTTGGGACTGTGAAAGTGACATTTTGGCCCTGTTGTCCCAAACTGCCCCAGCACTTCCCACATTGCTCAAAGTGGCTAGCTTTCATCCCAACACAGTTTATAGGGCCATACGGTACATAGTTTTCAAGTTACAGACTAAGCTAAGCAAAAGTGAACCAGTCCTTTTTTACTGTGAAAATGGCACTTTGGGACTGTGAAAGGGTAGGACAGGTTTTGGCCCTGTTGTCCCAAACTGCCCCAGCACTTCCCACATTGCTCAAAGTGGCTAGCTTTCATCCCAACACAGTTTATAGGCCATACGGTACATAGTTTTCAAGTTACAGACTAAGCTAAGCAAAAATTAATCTGTTTTTTTTTACTGTGAAAATGGCACTTTGGGACTGTGAAGGGTTAGGGTTAGGGTAGGTTTTGGCCCTGTTGTCCCAACTGCCCCAGCACTTCCCACATTGCTCAAGTGCTAGCTTTCATCCAACACAGTTATAGGGCCATATAGGGCCATACGGTACATAGTTTTCAAGTTACAGACTAAGCTAAGCAAAATTAATCTTTTTTTTTTTACTGTGAAAATGGCACTTTGGGACTGTGAAAGGGTTAGGGTTAGGGTTAGGGTTTTGGCCCTGTTGTCCCAAACTGCCCCAGCACTTCCCACATTGCTCAAAGTGGCTAGCTTTCATCCCAACACAGTTTATAGGGCCATACGGTACATAGTTTTCAAGTTACAGACTAAGCTAAGCAAAAGTGAACCAGGCCTTTTTACTGTGAAAATGGCACTTTGGGACTGTGAAAGTGACATTTTGGCCCTGTTGTCCCAAACTGCCCCAGCACTTCCCACATTGCTCAAAGTGGCTAGCTTTCATCCCAACACAGTTTATAGGGCCATACGGTACATAGTTTTCAAGTTACAGACTAAGCTAAGCAAAATGAATCTTTTTTTTTTTACTGTGAAAATGGCACTTTGGGACTGTGAAAGGGTTAGGGTTAGGGTTAGGGTTTTTGCCCTGTTGTCCCAAACTGCCCCAGCACTTCCCACATTGCTCAAAGTGGCTAGCTTTCATCCCAACACAGTTTATAGGGCCATACGGTACATAGTTTTCAAGTTACAGACTAAGCTAAGCAAAAGTGAACCAGGCCTTTTTACTGTGAAAATGGCACTTTGGGACTGTGAAAGTGACATTTTGGCCCTGTTGTCTCAAACTGCCCCAGCACTTCCCACATTGCTCAAAGTGGCTAGCTTTCATCCCAACACAGTTTATAGGGCCATACGGTACATAGTTTTCAAGTTACAGACTAAGCTAAGCAAAAGTGAACCAGGCCTTTTTACTGTGAAAATGGCACTTTGGGACTGTGAAAGTGACATTTTGGCCCTGTTGTCCCAAACTGCCCCAGCACTTCCCACATTGCTCAAAGTGGCTAGCTTTCATCCCAACACAGTTTATAGGGCCATACGGTACATAGTTTTCAAGTTACAGACTAAGCTAAGCAAAAGTGAACCAGGCCTTTTTACTGTGAAAACGGCACTTTGGGACTGTGAAAGTGACATTTTGGCCCTGTTGTCCCAAACTGCCCCAGCACTTCCCACATTGCTCAAAGTGGCTAGCTTTCATCCCAACACAGTTTATAGGGCCATACGGTACATAGTTTTCAAGTTACAGACTAAGCTAAGCAAAAGTGAACCAGGCCTTTTTACTGTGAAAATGGCACTTTGGGACTGTGAAAGTGACATTTTGGCCCTGTTGTCCCAAACTGCCCCAGCACTTCCCACATTGCTCAAAGTGGCTAGCTTTCATCCCAACACAGTTTATAGGGCCATACGGTACATAGTTTTCAAGTTACAGACTAAGCTAAGCAAAAGTGAACCAGGCCTTTTTACTGTGAAAATGGCACTTTGGGACTGTGAAAGTGACATTTTGGCCCTGTTGTCCCAAACTGCCCCAGCACTTCCCACATTGCTCAAAGTGGCTAGCTTTCATCCCAACACAATTTATAGGGCCATACGGTACATAGTTTTCAAGTTACAGACTAAGCTAAGCAAAATTAATCTTTTTTTTTTTACTGTGAAAATGGCACTTTGGGACTGTGAAAGGGTTAGGGTTAGGGTTAGGGTTTTGGCCCTGTTGTCCCAAACTGCCCCAGCACTTCCCACATTGCTCAAAGTGGCTAGCTTTCATCCCAACACAGTTTATAGGGCCATACGGTACATAGTTTTCAAGTTACAGACTAAGCTAAGCAAAAGTGAACCAGGCCTTTTTACTGTGAAAATGGCACTTTGGGACTGTGAAAGTGACATTTTGGCCCTGTTGTCCCAAACTGCCCCAGCACTTCCCACATTGCTCAAAGTGGCTAGCTTTCATCCCAACACAGTTTATAGGGCCATACGGTACATAGTTTTCAAGTTACAGACTAAGCTAAGCAAAAGTGAACCAGGCCTTTTTACTGTGAAAATGGCACTTTGGGACTGTGAAAGTGACATTTTGGCCCTGTTGTCCCAAACTGCCCCAGCACTTCCCACATTGCTCAAAGTGGCTAGCTTTCATCCCAACACAGTTTATAGGGCCATACGGTACATAGTTTTCAAGTTACAGACTAAGCTAAGCAAAATTAATCTTTTTTTTTTTACTGTGAAAATGGCACTTTGGGACTGTGAAAGGGTTAGGGTTAGGGTTAGGGTTTTGGCCCTGTTGTCCCAAACTGCCCCAGCACTTCCCACATTGCTCAAAGTGGCTAGCTTTCATCCCAACACAGTTTATAGGGCCATACGGTACATAGTTTTCAAGTTACAGACTAAGCTAAGCAAAAGTGAACCAGGCCTTTTTACTGTGAAAATGGCACTTTGGGACTGTGAAAGTGACATTTTGGCCCTGTTGTCCCAAACTGCCCCAGCACTTCCCACATTGCTCAAAGTGGCTAGCTTTCATCCCAACACAGTTTATAGGGCCATACGGTACATAGTTTTCAAGTTACAGACTAAGCTAAGCAAAATGAATCTTTTTTTTTTTACTGTGAAAATGGCACTTTGGGACTGTGAAAGGGTTAGGGTTAGGGTTAGGGTTTTGGCCCTGTTGTCCCAAACTGCCCCAGCACTTCCCACATTGCTCAAAGTGGCTAGCTTTCATCCCAACACAGTTTATAGGGCCATACGGTACATAGTTTTCAAGTTACAGACTAAGCTAAGCAAAATTAATCTTTTTTTTTTTACTGTGAAAATGGCACTTTGGGACTGTGAAAGGGTTAGGGTTAGGGTTAGGGTTTTGGCCCTGTTGTCCCAAACTGCCCCAGCACTTCCCACATTGCTCAAAGTGGCTAGCTTTCATCCCAACACAGTTTATAGGGCCATACGGTACATAGTTTTCAAGTTACAGACTAAGCTAAGCAAAAGTGAACCAGGCCTTTTTACTGTGAAAATGGCACTTTGGGACTGTGAAAGTGACATTTTGGCCCTGTTGTCCCAAACTGCCCCAGCACTTCCCACATTGCTCAAAGTGGCTAGCTTTCATCCCAACACAGTTTATAGGGCCATACGGTACATAGTTTTCAAGTTACAGACTAAGCTAAGCAAAATGAATCTTTTTTTTTTTACTGTGAAAATGGCACTTTGGGACTGTGAAAGGGTTAGGGTTAGGGTTAGGGTTTTGGCCCTGTTGTCCCAAACTGCCCCAGCACTTCCCACATTGCTCAAAGTGGCTAGCTTTCATCCCAACACAGTTTATAGGGCCATACGGTACATAGTTTTCAAGTTACAGACTAAGCTAAGCAAAATGAATCTTTTTTTTTTTACTGTGAAAATGGCACTTTGGGACTGTGAAAGGGTTAGGGTTAGGGTTAGGGTTTTTGCCCTGTTGTCCCAAACTGCCCCAGCACTTCCCACATTGCTCAAAGTGGCTAGCTTTCATCCCAACACAGTTTATAGGGCCATACGGTACATAGTTTTCAAGTTACAGACTAAGCTAAGCAAAAGTGAACCAGGCCTTTTTACTGTGAAAATGGCACTTTGGGACTGTGAAAGTGACATTTTGGCCCTGTTGTCCCAAACTGCCCCAGCACTTCCCACATTGCTCAAAGTGGCTAGCTTTCATCCCAACACAGTTTATAGGGCCATACGGTACATAGTTTTCAAGTTACAGACTAAGCTAAGCAAAAGTGAACCAGGCCTTTTTACTGTGAAAATGGCACTTTGGGACTGTGAAAGTGACATTTTGGCCCTGTTGTCCCAAACTGCCCCAGCACTTCCCACATTGCTCAAAGTGGCTAGCTTTCATCCCAACACAGTTTATAGGGCCATACGGTACATAGTTTTCAAGTTACAGACTAAGCTAAGCAAAAGTGAACCAGGCCTTTTTACTGTGAAAATGGCACTTTGGGACTGTGAAAGTGACATTTTGGCCCTGTTGTCCCAAACTGCCCCAGCACTTCCCACATTGCTCAAAGTGGCTAGCTTTCATCCCAACACAGTTTATAGGGCCATACGGTACATAGTTTTCAAGTTACAGACTAAGCTAAGCAAAAGTGAACCAGGCCTTTTTACTGTGAAAACGGCACTTTGGGACTGTGAAAGTGACATTTTGGCCCTGTTGTCCCAAACTGCCCCAGCACTTCCCACATTGCTCAAAGTGGCTAGCTTTCATCCCAACACAGTTTATAGGGCCATACGGTACATAGTTTTCAAGTTACAGACTAAGCTAAGCAAAAGTGAACCAGGCCTTTTTACTGTGAAAATGGCACTTTGGGACTGTGAAAGTGACATTTTGGCCCTGTTGTCCCAAACTGCCCCAGCACTTCCCACATTGCTCAAAGTGGCTAGCTTTCATCCCAACACAGTTTATAGGGCCATACGGTACATAGTTTTCAAGTTACAGACTAAGCTAAGCAAAAGTGAACCAGGCCTTTTTACTGTGAAAATGGCACTTTGGGACTGTGAAAGTGACATTTTGGCCCTGTTGTCCCAAACTGCCCCAGCACTTCCCACATTGCTCAAAGTGGCTAGCTTTCATCCCAACACAATTTATAGGGCCATACGGTACATAGTTTTCAAGTTACAGACTAAGCTAAGCAAAATTAATCTTTTTTTTTTTACTGTGAAAATGGCACTTTGGGACTGTGAAAGGGTTAGGGTTAGGGTTAGGGTTTTGGCCCTGTTGTCCCAAACTGCCCCAGCACTTCCCACATTGCTCAAAGTGGCTAGCTTTCATCCCAACACAGTTTATAGGGCCATACGGTACATAGTTTTCAAGTTACAGACTAAGCTAAGCAAAATGAATCTTTTTTTTTTTACTGTGAAAATGGCACTTTGGGACTGTGAAAGGGTTAGGGTTAGGGTTAGGGTTTTGGCCCTGTTGTCCCAAACTGCCCCAGCACTTCCCACATTGCTCAAAGTGGCTAGCTTTCATCCCAACACAGTTTATAGGGCCATACGGTACATAGTTTTCAAGTTACAGACTAAGCTAAGCAAAAGTGAACCAGGCCTTTTTACTGTGAAAATGGCACTTTGGGACTGTCAAAGTGACATTTTGGCCCTGTTGTCCCAAACTGCCCCAGCACTTCCCACATTGCTCAAAGTGGCTAGCTTTCATCCCAACACAGTTTATAGGGCCATACGGTACATAGTTTTCAAGTTACAGACTAAGCTAAGCAAAATGAATCTTTTTTTTTTTACTGTGAAAATGGCACTTTGGGACTGTGAAAGGGTTAGGGTTAGGGTTAGGGTTTTTGCCCTGTTGTCCCAAACTGCCCCAGCACTTCCCACATTGCTCAAAGTGGCTAGCTTTCATCCCAACACAGTTTATAGGGCCATACGGTACATAGTTTTCAAGTTACAGACTAAGCTAAGCAAAAGTGAACCAGGCCTTTTTACTGTGAAAATGGCACTTTGGGACTGTGAAAGTGACATTTTGGCCCTGTTGTCCCAAACTGCCCCAGCACTTCCCACATTGCT
>NW_027665776.1:0-61677 GCF_963924005.1 Protomyctophum bolini | reverse complement strand
CCAAAGTGCCGTTTTCACAGTAAAAAGCCTGGTTCACTTTTGCTTAGCTTAGTCTGTAACTTGAAAACTATGTACCGTATGGCCCTATAAACTGTGTTGGGATGAAAGCTAGCCACTTTGAGCAATGTGGGAAGTGCTGGGGCAGTTTGGGACAACAGGGCCAAAATGTCACTTTCACAGTCCCAAAGTGCCATTTTCACAGTAAAAAAAACAGATTCATTTTGCTTAGCTTAGTCTGTAACTTGAAAACTATGTACCGTATGGCCCTATAAACTGTGTTGGGATGAAAGCTAGCCACTTTGAGCAATGTGGGAAGTGCTGGGGCAGTTTGGACAACAGGGCCAAAATGTCACTTTCACAGTCCCAAAGTGCCATTTTCACAGTAAAAAAAAACAGATTCATTTTGCTTAGCTTAGTCTGTAACTTGAAAACTATGTACCGTATGGCCCTATAAACTGTGTTGGGATGAAAGCTAGCCACTTTGAGCAATGTGGGAAGTGCTGGGGCAGTTTGGGACAACAGGGCCAAAATGTCACTTTCACAGTCCCAAAGTGCCGTTTTCACAGTAAAAAGGCCTGTTCACTTTTGCTTAGCTTAGTCTGTAACTTGAAAACTATGTACCGTATGGCCCTATAAACTGTGTTGGGATGAAAGCTAGCCACTTTGAGCAATGTGGAAGTGCTGGGGCAGTTTGGGACAACAGGGCCAAAATGTCACTTTCACAGTCCAAAGTGCCATTTTCACAGTAAAAAGGCCTGGTTCACTTTTGCTTAGCTTAGTCTGTAACTTGAAAACTATGTACCGTATGGCCCTATAAACTGTGTTGGGATGAAAGCTAGCCACTTTGAGCAATGTGGGAAGTGCTGGGGCAGTTTGGGACAACAGGGCCAAAATGTCACTTTCACAGTCCCAAAGTGCCGTTTTCACAGTAAAAAGGCCTGGTTCACTTTTGCTTAGCTTAGTCTGTAACTTGAAAACTATGTACCGTATGGCCCTATAAACTGTGTTGGGATGAAAGCTAGCCACTTTGAGCAATGTGGCAAGAGCTGGGGCAGTTTGGGACAACAGGAACGAACAGGGCCAAAATGTCACTTTCACAGTCCCAAAGTGCCATTTTCACAGTAAAAAAAAACAGATTCATTTTGCTTAGCTTAGTCTGTAACTTGAAAACTATGTACCGTATGGCCCTATAAACTGTGTTGGGATGAAAGCTAGCCACTTTGAGCAATGTGGGAAGTGCTGGGCAGTTTGGGACAACAGGGCCAAAATGTCACTTTCACAGTCCCAAAGTGCCGTTTTCACAGTAAAAAGGCCTGGTTCACTTTTGCTTAGCTTAGTCTGTAACTTGAAAACTATGTACCGTATGGCCCTATAAACTGTGTTGGGATGAAAGCTAGCCACTTTGAGCAATGTGGGAAGTGCTGGGGCAGTTTGGGACAACAGGGCCAAAATGTCACTTTCACAGTCCCAAAGTGCCATTTTCACAGTAAAAAAAAACAGATTCATTTTGCTTAGCTTAGTCTGTAACTTGAAAACTATGTACCGTATGGCCCTATAAACTGTGTTGGGATGAAAGCTAGCCACTTTGAGCATTGTGGCAAGAGCTGGGGCAGTTTGGGACAACAGGGAACGAACAGGGCCAAAATGTCACTTTCACAGTCCCAAAGTGCCATTTTCACAGTAAAAAAAAACAGATTCATTTTGCTTAGCTTAGTCTGTAACTTGAAAACTATGTACCGTATGGCCCTATAAACTGTGTTGGGATGAAAGCTAGCCACTTTGAGCAATGTGGGAAGTGCTGGGGCAGTTTGGGACAACAGGGCCAAAATGTCACTTTCACAGTCCCAAAGTGCCGTTTTCACAGTAAAAAGGCCTGGTTCACTTTTGCTTAGCTTAGTCTGTAACTTGAAAACTATGTACCGTATGGCCCTATAAACTGTGTTGGGATGAAAGCTAGCCACTTTGAGCAATGTGGGAAGTGCTGGGGCAGTTTGGGACAACAGGGCCAAAATGTCACTTTCACAGTCCCAAAGTGCCATTTTCACAGTAAAAAAAAACAGATTCATTTTGCTTAGCTTAGTCTGTAACTTGAAAACTATGTACCGTATGGCCCTATAAACTGTGTTGGGATGAAAGCTAGCCACTTTGAGCATTGTGGCAAGAGCTGGGGCAGTTTGGGACAACAGGGAACGAACAGGGCCAAAATGTCACTTTCACAGTCCCAAAGTGCCATTTTCACAGTAAAAAAAAACAGATTCATTTTGCTTAGCTTAGTCTGTAACTTGAAAACTATGTACCGTATGGCCCTATAAACTGTGTTGGGATGAAAGCTAGCCACTTTGAGCAATGTGGGAAGTGCTTGGGCAGTTTGGGACAACAGGGCCAAAATGTCACTTTCACAGTCCCAAAGTGCCGTTTTCACAGTAAAAAGGCCTGGTTCACTTTTGCTTAGCTTAGTCTGTAACTTGAAAACTATGTACCGTATGGCCCTATAAACTGTGTTGGGATGAAAGCTAGCCACTTTGAGCAATGTGGGAAGTGCTGGGGCAGTTTGGGACAACAGGGCCAAAATGTCACTTTCACAGTCCCAAAGTGCCATTTTCACAGTAAAAAAAAACAGATTCATTTTGCTTAGCTTAGTCTGTAACTTGAAAACTATGTACCGTATGGCCCTATAAACTGTGTTGGGATGAAAGCTAGCCACTTTGAGCAATGTGGGAAGTGCTGGGGCAGTTTGGGACAACAGGGCCAAAATGTCACTTTCACAGTCCCAAAGTGCCATTTTCACAGTAAAAAGGCCTGGTTCACTTTTGCTTAGCTTAGTCTGTAACTTGAAAACTATGTACCGTATGGCCCTATAAACTGTGTTGGGATGAAAGCTAGCCACTTTGAGCAATGTGGGAAGTGCTGGGGCAGTTTGGGACAACAGGGCCAAAATGTCACTTTCACAGTCCCAAAGTGCCATTTTCACAGTAAAAAGGCCTGGTTCACTTTTGCTTAGCTTAGTCTGTAACTTGAAAACTATGTACCGTATGGCCCTATAAACTGTGTTGGGATGAAAGCTAGCCACTTTGAGCAATGTGGGAAGTGCTGGGGCAGTTTGGGACAACAGGGCCAAAATGTCACTTTCACAGTCCCAAAGTGCCATTTTCACAGTAAAAAGGCCTGGTTCACTTTTGCTTAGCTTAGTCTGTAACTTGAAAACTATGTACCGTATGGCCCTATAAACTGTGTTGGGATGAAAGCTAGCCACTTTGAGCAATGTGGGAAGTGCTGGGGCAGTTTGGGACAACAGGGCCAAAATGTCACTTTCACAGTCCCAAAGTGCCGTTTTCACAGTAAAAAGGCCTGGTTCACTTTTGCTTAGCTTAGTCTGTAACTTGAAAACTATGTACCGTATGGCCCTATAAACTGTGTTGGGATGAAAGCTAGCCACTTTGAGCAATGTGGGAAGTGCTGGGGCAGTTTGGGACAACAGGGCCAAAATGTCACTTTCACAGTCCCAAAGTGCCATTTTCACAGTAAAAAGGCCTGGTTCACTTTTGCTTAGCTTAGTCTGTAACTTGAAAACTATGTACCGTATGGCCCTATAAACTGTGTTGGGATGAAAGCTAGCCACTTTGAGCAATGTGGGAAGTGCTGGGGCAGTTTGGGACAACAGGGCCAAAATGTCACTTTCACAGTCCCAAAGTGCCATTTTCACAGTAAAAAGGCCTGGTTCACTTTTGCTTAGCTTAGTCTGTAACTTGAAAACTATGTACCGTATGGCCCTATAAACTGTGTTGGGATGAAAGCTAGCCACTTTGAGCAATGTGGGAAGTGCTGGGGCAGTTTGGGACAACAGGGCCAAAATGTCACTTTCACAGTCCCAAAGTGCCGTTTTCACAGTAAAAAGGCCTGGTTCACTTTTGCTTAGCTTAGTCTGTAACTTGAAAACTATGTACCGTATGGCCCTATAAACTGTGTTGGGATGAAAGCTAGCCACTTTGAGCAATGTGGGAAGTGCTGGGGCAGTTTGGGACAACAGGGCCAAAATGTCACTTTCACAGTCCCAAAGTGCCATTTTCACAGTAAAAAGGCCTGGTTCACTTTTGCTTAGCTTAGTCTGTAACTTGAAAACTATGTACCGTATGGCCCTATAAACTGTGTTGGGATGAAAGCTAGCCACTTTGAGCAATGTGGGAAGTGCTGGGGCAGTTTGGGACAACAGGGCCAAAATGTCACTTTCACAGTCCCAAAGTGCCGTTTTCACAGTAAAAAGGCCTGGTTCACTTTTGCTTAGCTTAGTCTGTAACTTGAAAACTATGTACCGTATGGCCCTATAAACTGTGTTGGGATGAAAGCTAGCCACTTTGAGCAATGTGGGAAGTGCTGGGGCAGTTTGGGACAACAGGGCCAAAATGTCACTTTCACAGTCCCAAAGTGCCATTTTCACAGTAAAAAAAAACAGATTCATTTTGCTTAGCTTAGTCTGTAACTTGAAAACTATGTACCGTATGGCCCTATAAACTGTGTTGGGATGAAAGCTAGCCACTTTGAGCATTGTGGCAAGAGCTGGGGCAGTTTGGGACAACAGGGAACGAACAGGGCCAAAATGTCACTTTCACAGTCCCAAAGTGCCATTTTCACAGTAAAAAAAAACAGATTCATTTTGCTTAGCTTAGTCTGTAACTTGAAAACTATGTACCGTATGGCCCTATAAACTGTGTTGGGATGAAAGCTAGCCACTTTGAGCAATGTGGGAAGTGCTGGGGCAGTTTGGGACAACAGGGCCAAAATGTCACTTTCACAGTCCCAAAGTGCCATTTTCACAGTAAAAAGGCCTGGTTCACTTTTGCTTAGCTTAGTCTGTAACTTGAAAACTATGTACCGTATGGCCCTATAAACTGTGTTGGGATGAAAGCTAGCCACTTTGAGCAATGTGGGAAGTGCTGGGGCAGTTTGGGACAACAGGGCCAAAATGTCACTTTCACAGTCCCAAAGTGCCATTTTCACAGTAAAAAGGCCTGGTTCACTTTTGCTTAGCTTAGTCTGTAACTTGAAAACTATGTACCGTATGGCCCTATAAACTGTGTTGGGATGAAAGCTAGCCACTTTGAGCAATGTGGGAAGTGCTGGGGCAGTTTGGGACAACAGGGCCAAAATGTCACTTTCACAGTCCCAAAGTGCCATTTTCACAGTAAAAAGGCCTGGTTCACTTTTGCTTAGCTTAGTCTGTAACTTGAAAACTATGTACCGTATGGCCCTATAAACTGTGTTGGGATGAAAGCTAGCCACTTTGAGCAATGTGGGAAGTGCTGGGGCAGTTTGGGACAACAGGGCCAAAATGTCACTTTCACAGTCCCAAAGTGCCGTTTTCACAGTAAAAAGGCCTGGTTCACTTTTGCTTAGCTTAGTCTGTAACTTGAAAACTATGTACCGTATGGCCCTATAAACTGTGTTGGGATGAAAGCTAGCCACTTTGAGCAATGTGGGAAGTGCTGGGGCAGTTTGGGACAACAGGGCCAAAATGTCACTTTCACAGTCCCAAAGTGCCATTTTCACAGTAAAAAAAAACAGATTCATTTTGCTTAGCTTAGTCTGTAACTTGAAAACTATGTACCGTATGGCCCTATAAACTGTGTTGGGATGAAAGCTAGCCACTTTGAGCATTGTGGCAAGAGCTGGGGCAGTTTGGGACAACAGGGAACGAACAGGGCCAAAATGTCACTTTCACAGTCCCAAAGTGCCATTTTCACAGTAAAAAAAAACAGATTCATTTTGCTTAGCTTAGTCTGTAACTTGAAAACTATGTACCGTATGGCCCTATAAACTGTGTTGGGATGAAAGCTAGCCACTTTGAGCAATGTGGGAAGTGCTGGGGCAGTTTGGGACAACAGGGCCAAAATGTCACTTTCACAGTCCCAAAGTGCCATTTTCACAGTAAAAAGGCCTGGTTCACTTTTGCTTAGCTTAGTCTGTAACTTGAAAACTATGTACCGTATGGCCCTATAAACTGTGTTGGGATGAAAGCTAGCCACTTTGAGCAATGTGGGAAGTGCTGGGGCAGTTTGGGACAACAGGGCCAAAATGTCACTTTCACAGTCCCAAAGTGCCGTTTTCACAGTAAAAAGGCCTGGTTCACTTTTGCTTAGCTTAGTCTGTAACTTGAAAACTATGTACCGTATGGCCCTATAAACTGTGTTGGGATGAAAGCTAGCCACTTTGAGCAATGTGGGAAGTGCTGGGGCAGTTTGGGACAACAGGGCCAAAATGTCACTTTCACAGTCCCAAAGTGCCATTTTCACAGTAAAAAAAAACAGATTCATTTTGCTTAGCTTAGTCTGTAACTTGAAAACTATGTACCGTATGGCCCTATAAACTGTGTTGGGATGAAAGCTAGCCACTTTGAGCATTGTGGCAAGAGCTGGGGCAGTTTGGGACAACAGGGAACGAACAGGGCCAAAATGTCACTTTCACAGTCCCAAAGTGCCATTTTCACAGTAAAAAAAAACAGATTCATTTTGCTTAGCTTAGTCTGTAACTTGAAAACTATGTACCGTATGGCCCTATAAACTGTGTTGGGATGAAAGCTAGCCACTTTGAGCAATGTGGGAAGTGCTGGGGCAGTTTGGGACAACAGGGCCAAAATGTCACTTTCACAGTCCCAAAGTGCCATTTTCACAGTAAAAAGGCCTGGTTCACTTTTGCTTAGCTTAGTCTGTAACTTGAAAACTATGTACCGTATGGCCCTATAAACTGTGTTGGGATGAAAGCTAGCCACTTTGAGCAATGTGGGAAGTGCTGGGGCAGTTTGGGACAACAGGGCCAAAATGTCACTTTCACAGTCCCAAAGTGCCATTTTCACAGTAAAAAGGCCTGGTTCACTTTTGCTTAGCTTAGTCTGTAACTTGAAAACTATGTACCGTATGGCCCTATAAACTGTGTTGGGATGAAAGCTAGCCACTTTGAGCAATGTGGGAAGTGCTGGGGCAGTTTGGGACAACAGGGCCAAAATGTCACTTTCACAGTCCCAAAGTGCCATTTTCACAGTAAAAAGGCCTGGTTCACTTTTGCTTAGCTTAGTCTGTAACTTGAAAACTATGTACCGTATGGCCCTATAAACTGTGTTGGGATGAAAGCTAGCCACTTTGAGCAATGTGGGAAGTGCTGGGGCAGTTTGGGACAACAGGGCCAAAATGTCACTTTCACAGTCCCAAAGTGCCATTTTCACAGTAAAAAGGCCTGGTTCACTTTTGCTTAGCTTAGTCTGTAACTTGAAAACTATGTACCGTATGGCCCTATAAACTGTGTTGGGATGAAAGCTAGCCACTTTGAGCAATGTGGGAAGTGCTGGGGCAGTTTGGGACAACAGGGCCAAAATGTCACTTTCACAGTCCCAAAGTGCCATTTTCACAGTAAAAAGGCCTGGTTCACTTTTGCTTAGCTTAGTCTGTAACTTGAAAACTATGTACCGTATGGCCCTATAAACTGTGTTGGGATGAAAGCTAGCCACTTTGAGCAATGTGGGAAGTGCTGGGGCAGTTTGGGACAACAGGGCCAAAATGTCACTTTCACAGTCCCAAAGTGCCATTTTCACAGTAAAAAGGCCTGGTTCACTTTTGCTTAGCTTAGTCTGTAACTTGAAAACTATGTACCGTATGGCCCTATAAACTGTGTTGGGATGAAAGCTAGCCACTTTGAGCAATGTGGGAAGTGCTGGGGCAGTTTGGGACAACAGGGCCAAAATGTCACTTTCACAGTCCCAAAGTGCCATTTTCACAGTAAAAAGGCCTGGTTCACTTTTGCTTAGCTTAGTCTGTAACTTGAAAACTATGTACCGTATGGCCCTATAAACTGTGTTGGGATGAAAGCTAGCCACTTTGAGCAATGTGGGAAGTGCTGGGGCAGTTTGGGACAACAGGGCCAAAATGTCACTTTCACAGTCCCAAAGTGCCGTTTTCACAGTAAAAAGGCCTGGTTCACTTTTGCTTAGCTTAGTCTGTAACTTGAAAACTATGTACCGTATGGCCCTATAAACTGTGTTGGGATGAAAGCTAGCCACTTTGAGCAATGTGGGAAGTGCTGGGGCAGTTTGGGACAACAGGGCCAAAATGTCACTTTCACAGTCCCAAAGTGCCATTTTCACAGTAAAAAAAAACAGATTCATTTTGCTTAGCTTAGTCTGTAACTTGAAAACTATGTACCGTATGGCCCTATAAACTGTGTTGGGATGAAAGCTAGCCACTTTGAGCATTGTGGCAAGAGCTGGGGCAGTTTGGGACAACAGGGAACGAACAGGGCCAAAATGTCACTTTCACAGTCCCAAAGTGCCATTTTCACAGTAAAAAAAAACAGATTCATTTTGCTTAGCTTAGTCTGTAACTTGAAAACTATGTACCGTATGGCCCTATAAACTGTGTTGGGATGAAAGCTAGCCACTTTGAGCAATGTGGGAAGTGCTGGGGCAGTTTGGGACAACAGGGCCAAAATGTCACTTTCACAGTCCCAAAGTGCCATTTTCACAGTAAAAAGGCCTGGTTCACTTTTGCTTAGCTTAGTCTGTAACTTGAAAACTATGTACCGTATGGCCCTATAAACTGTGTTGGGATGAAAGCTAGCCACTTTGAGCAATGTGGGAAGTGCTGGGGCAGTTTGGGACAACAGGGCCAAAATGTCACTTTCACAGTCCCAAAGTGCCATTTTCACAGTAAAAAGGCCTGGTTCACTTTTGCTTAGCTTAGTCTGTAACTTGAAAACTATGTACCGTATGGCCCTATAAACTGTGTTGGGATGAAAGCTAGCCACTTTGAGCAATGTGGGAAGTGCTGGGGCAGTTTGGGACAACAGGGCCAAAATGTCACTTTCACAGTCCCAAAGTGCCATTTTCACAGTAAAAAGGCCTGGTTCACTTTTGCTTAGCTTAGTCTGTAACTTGAAAACTATGTACCGTATGGCCCTATAAACTGTGTTGGGATGAAAGCTAGCCACTTTGAGCAATGTGGGAAGTGCTGGGGCAGTTTGGGACAACAGGGCCAAAATGTCACTTTCACAGTCCCAAAGTGCCATTTTCACAGTAAAAAGGCCTGGTTCACTTTTGCTTAGCTTAGTCTGTAACTTGAAAACTATGTACCGTATGGCCCTATAAACTGTGTTGGGATGAAAGCTAGCCACTTTGAGCAATGTGGGAAGTGCTGGGGCAGTTTGGGACAACAGGGCCAAAATGTCACTTTCACAGTCCCAAAGTGCCATTTTCACAGTAAAAAGGCCTGGTTCACTTTTGCTTAGCTTAGTCTGTAACTTGAAAACTATGTACCGTATGGCCCTATAAACTGTGTTGGGATGAAAGCTAGCCACTTTGAGCAATGTGGGAAGTGCTGGGGCAGTTTGGGACAACAGGGCCAAAATGTCACTTTCACAGTCCCAAAGTGCCATTTTCACAGTAAAAAGGCCTGGTTCACTTTTGCTTAGCTTAGTCTGTAACTTGAAAACTATGTACCGTATGGCCCTATAAACTGTGTTGGGATGAAAGCTAGCCACTTTGAGCAATGTGGGAAGTGCTGGGGCAGTTTGGGACAACAGGGCCAAAATGTAACTTTCACAGTCCCAAAGTGCCATTTTCACAGTAAAAAGGCCTGGTTCACTTTTGCTTAGCTTAGTCTGTAACTTGAAAACTATGTACCGTATGGCCCTATAAACTGTGTTGGGATGAAAGCTAGCCACTTTGAGCAATGTGGGAAGTGCTGGGGCAGTTTGGGACAACAGGGCCAAAATGTCACTTTCACAGTCCCAAAGTGCCGTTTTCACAGTAAAAAGGCCTGGTTCACTTTTGCTTAGCTTAGTCTGTAACTTGAAAACTATGTACCGTATGGCCCTATAAACTGTGTTGGGATGAAAGCTAGCCACTTTGAGCAATGTGGGAAGTGCTGGGGCAGTTTGGGACAACAGGGCCAAAATGTCACTTTCACAGTCCCAAAGTGCCATTTTCACAGTAAAAAGGCCTGGTTCACTTTTGCTTAGCTTAGTCTGTAACTTGAAAACTATGTACCGTATGGCCCTATAAACTGTGTTGGGATGAAAGCTAGCCACTTTGAGCAATGTGGGAAGTGCTGGGGCAGTTTGGGACAGCAGGGCCAAAATGTCACTTTCACAGTCCCAAAGTGCCGTTTTCACAGTAAAAAGGCCTGGTTCACTTTTGCTTAGCTTAGTCTGTAACTTGAAAACTATGTACCGTATGGCCCTATAAACTGTGTTGGGATGAAAGCTAGCCACTTTGAGCATTGTGGCAAGAGCTGGGGCAGTTTGGGACAACAGGGAACGAACAGGGCCAAAATGTCACTTTCACAGTCCCAAAGTGCCATTTTCACAGTAAAAAAAAACAGATTCATTTTGCTTAGCTTAGTCTGTAACTTGAAAACTATGTACCGTATGGCCCTATAAACTGTGTTGGGATGAAAGCTAGCCACTTTGAGCAATGTGGGAAGTGCTGGGGCAGTTTGGGACAACAGGGCCAAAATGTCACTTTCACAGTCCCAAAGTGCCGTTTTCACAGTAAAAAGGCCTGGTTCACTTTTGCTTAGCTTAGTCTGTAACTTGAAAACTATGTACCGTATGGCCCTATAAACTGTGTTGGGATGAAAGCTAGCCACTTTGAGCAATGTGGGAAGTGCTGGGGCAGTTTGGGACAACAGGGCCAAAATGTCACTTTCACAGTCCCAAAGTGCCATTTTCACAGTAAAAAAAAACAGATTCATTTTGCTTAGCTTAGTCTGTAACTTGAAAACTATGTACCGTATGGCCCTATAAACTGTGTTGGGATGAAAGCTAGCCACTTTGAGCATTGTGGCAAGAGCTGGGGCAGTTTGGGACAACAGGGAACGAACAGGGCCAAAATGTCACTTTCACAGTCCCAAAGTGCCATTTTCACAGTAAAAAAAAACAGATTAATTTTGCTTAGCTTAGTCTGTAACTTGAAAACTATGTACCGTATGGCCCTATAAACTGTGTTGGGATGAAAGCTAGCCACTTTGAGCAATGTGGGAAGTGCTGGGGCAGTTTGGGACAACAGGGCCAAAATGTCACTTTCACAGTCCCAAAGTGCCGTTTTCACAGTAAAAAGGCCTGGTTCACTTTTGCTTAGCTTAGTCTGTAACTTGAAAACTATGTACCGTATGGCCCTATAAACTGTGTTGGGATGAAAGCTAGCCACTTTGAGCAATGTGGGAAGTGCTGGGGCAGTTTGGGACAACAGGGCCAAAATGTCACTTTCACAGTCCCAAAGTGCCATTTTCACAGTAAAAAAAAACAGATTCATTTTGCTTAGCTTAGTCTGTAACTTGAAAACTATGTACCGTATGGCCCTATAAACTGTGTTGGGATGAAAGCTAGCCACTTTGAGCAATGTGGGAAGTGCTGGGGCAGTTTGGGACAACAGGGCCAAAATGTCACTTTCACAGTCCCAAAGTGCCATTTTCACAGTAAAAAAAAACAGATTCATTTTGCTTAGCTTAGTCTGTAACTTGAAAACTATGTACCGTATGGCCCTATAAACTGTGTTGGGATGAAAGCTAGCCACTTTGAGCAATGTGGGAAGTGCTGGGGCAGTTTGGGACAACAGGGCCAAAATGTCACTTTCACAGTCCCAAAGTGCCATTTTCACAGTAAAAAGGCCTGGTTCACTTTTGCTTAGCTTAGTCTGTAACTTGAAAACTATGTACCGTATGGCCCTATAAACTGTGTTGGGATGAAAGCTAGCCACTTTGAGCAATGTGGGAAGTGCTGGGGCAGTTTGGGACAACAGGGCCAAAATGTCACTTTCACAGTCCCAAAGTGCCATTTTCACAGTAAAAAGGCCTGGTTCACTTTTGCTTAGCTTAGTCTGTAACTTGAAAACTATGTACCGTATGGCCCTATAAACTGTGTTGGGATGAAAGCTAGCCACTTTGAGCAATGTGGGAAGTGCTGGGGCAGTTTGGGACAACAGGGCCAAAATGTCACTTTCACAGTCCCAAAGTGCCATTTTCACAGTAAAAAGGCCTGGTTCACTTTTGCTTAGCTTAGTCTGTAACTTGAAAACTATGTACCGTATGGCCCTATAAACTGTGTTGGGATGAAAGCTAGCCACTTTGAGCAATGTGGGAAGTGCTGGGGCAGTTTGGGACAACAGGGCCAAAATGTCACTTTCACAGTCCCAAAGTGCCGTTTTCACAGTAAAAAGGCCTGGTTCACTTTTGCTTAGCTTAGTCTGTAACTTGAAAACTATGTACCGTATGGCCCTATAAACTGTGTTGGGATGAAAGCTAGCCACTTTGAGCAATGTGGGAAGTGCTGGGGCAGTTTGGGACAACAGGGCCAAAATGTCACTTTCACAGTCCCAAAGTGCCATTTTCACAGTAAAAAGGCCTGGTTCACTTTTGCTTAGCTTAGTCTGTAACTTGAAAACTATGTACCGTATGGCCCTATAAACTGTGTTGGGATGAAAGCTAGCCACTTTGAGCAATGTGGGAAGTGCTGGGGCAGTTTGGGACAACAGGGCCAAAATGTCACTTTCACAGTCCCAAAGTGCCATTTTCACAGTAAAAAGGCCTGGTTCACTTTTGCTTAGCTTAGTCTGTAACTTGAAAACTATGTACCGTATGGCCCTATAAACTGTGTTGGGATGAAAGCTAGCCACTTTGAGCAATGTGGGAAGTGCTGGGGCAGTTTGGGACAACAGGGCCAAAATGTCACTTTCACAGTCCCAAAGTGCCATTTTCACAGTAAAAAGGCCTGGTTCACTTTTGCTTAGCTTAGTCTGTAACTTGAAAACTATGTACCGTATGGCCCTATAAACTGTGTTGGGATGAAAGCTAGCCACTTTGAGCAATGTGGGAAGTGCTGGGGCAGTTTGGGACAACAGGGCCAAAATGTCACTTTCACAGTCCCAAAGTGCCGTTTTCACAGTAAAAAGGCCTGGTTCACTTTTGCTTAGCTTAGTCTGTAACTTGAAAACTATGTACCGTATGGCCCTATAAACTGTGTTGGGATGAAAGCTAGCCACTTTGAGCATTGTGGCAAGAGCTGGGGCAGTTTGGGACAACAGGGAACGAACAGGGCCAAAATGTCACTTTCACAGTCCCAAAGTGCCATTTTCACAGTAAAAAAAAACAGATTCATTTTGCTTAGCTTAGTCTGTAACTTGAAAACTATGTACCGTATGGCCCTATAAACTGTGTTGGGATGAAAGCTAGCCACTTTGAGCAATGTGGGAAGTGCTGGGGCAGTTTGGGACAACAGGGCCAAAATGTCACTTTCACAGTCCCAAAGTGCCATTTTCACAGTAAAAAAAAACAGATTCATTTTGCTTAGCTTAGTCTGTAACTTGAAAACTATGTACCGTATGGCCCTATAAACTGTGTTGGGATGAAAGCTAGCCACTTTGAGCAATGTGGGAAGTGCTGGGGCAGTTTGGGACAACAGGGCCAAAATGTCACTTTCACAGTCCCAAAGTGCCATTTTCACAGTAAAAAGGCCTGGTTCACTTTTGCTTAGCTTAGTCTGTAACTTGAAAACTATGTACCGTATGGCCCTATAAACTGTGTTGGGATGAAAGCTAGCCACTTTGAGCAATGTGGGAAGTGCTGGGGCAGTTTGGGACAACAGGGCCAAAATGTCACTTTCACAGTCCCAAAGTGCCATTTTCACAGTAAAAAGGCCTGGTTCACTTTTGCTTAGCTTAGTCTGTAACTTGAAAACTACTGTGCCGTTTTCACAGTAAAAAGGCCTGGTTCACTTTTGCTTAGCTTAGTCTGTAACTTGAAAACTATGTACCGTATGGCCCTATAAACTGTGTTGGGATGAAAGCTAGCCACTTTGAGCAATGTGGGAAGTGCTGGGGCAGTTTGGGACAACAGGGCCAAAATGTCACTTTCACAGTCCCAAAGTGCCATTTTCACAGTAAAAAAAAACAGATTCATTTTGCTTAGCTTAGTCTGTAACTTGAAAACTATGTACCGTATGGCCCTATAAACTGTGTTGGGATGAAAGCTAGCCACTTTGAGCAATGTGGGAAGTGCTGGGGCAGTTTGGGACAACAGGGCCAAAATGTCACTTTCACAGTCCCAAAGTGCCATTTTCACAGTAAAAAAAAACAGATTCATTTTGCTTAGCTTAGTCTGTAACTTGAAAACTATGTACCGTATGGCCCTATAAACTGTGTTGGGATGAAAGCTAGCCACTTTGAGCAATGTGGGAAGTGCTGGGGCAGTTTGGGACAACAGGGCCAAAATGTCACTTTCACAGTCCCAAAGTGCCGTTTTCACAGTAAAAAGGCCTGGTTCACTTTTGCTTAGCTTAGTCTGTAACTTGAAAACTATGTACCGTATGGCCCTATAAACTGTGTTGGGATGAAAGCTAGCCACTTTGAGCAATGTGGGAAGTGCTGGGGCAGTTTGGGACAACAGGGCCAAAATGTCACTTTCACAGTCCCAAAGTGCCATTTTCACAGTAAAAAGGCCTGGTTCACTTTTGCTTAGCTTAGTCTGTAACTTGAAAACTATGTACCGTATGGCCCTATAAACTGTGTTGGGATGAAAGCTAGCCACTTTGAGCAATGTGGGAAGTGCTGGGGCAGTTTGGGACAACAGGGCCAAAATGTCACTTTCACAGTCCCAAAGTGCCGTTTTCACAGTAAAAAGGCCTGGTTCACTTTTGCTTAGCTTAGTCTGTAACTTGAAAACTATGTACCGTATGGCCCTATAAACTGTGTTGGGATGAAAGCTAGCCACTTTGAGCATTGTGGCAAGAGCTGGGGCAGTTTGGGACAACAGGGAACGAACAGGGCCAAAATGTCACTTTCACAGTCCCAAAGTGCCATTTTCACAGTAAAAAAAAACAGATTCATTTTGCTTAGCTTAGTCTGTAACTTGAAAACTATGTACCGTATGGCCCTATAAACTGTGTTGGGATGAAAGCTAGCCACTTTGAGCAATGTGGGAAGTGCTGGGGCAGTTTGGGACAACAGGGCCAAAATGTCACTTTCACAGTCCCAAAGTGCCGTTTTCACAGTAAAAAGGCCTGGTTCACTTTTGCTTAGCTTAGTCTGTAACTTGAAAACTATGTACCGTATGGCCCTATAAACTGTGTTGGGATGAAAGCTAGCCACTTTGAGCAATGTGGGAAGTGCTGGGGCAGTTTGGGACAACAGGGCCAAAATGTCACTTTCACAGTCCCAAAGTGCCATTTTCACAGTAAAAAAAAACAGATTCATTTTGCTTAGCTTAGTCTGTAACTTGAAAACTATGTACCGTATGGCCCTATAAACTGTGTTGGGATGAAAGCTAGCCACTTTGAGCATTGTGGCAAGAGCTGGGGCAGTTTGGGACAACAGGGAACGAACAGGGCCAAAATGTCACTTTCACAGTCCCAAAGTGCCATTTTCACAGTAAAAAAAAACAGATTCATTTTGCTTAGCTTAGTCTGTAACTTGAAAACTATGTACCGTATGGCCCTATAAACTGTGTTGGGATGAAAGCTAGCCACTTTGAGCAATGTGGGAAGTGCTGGGGCAGTTTGGGACAACAGGGCCAAAATGTCACTTTCACAGTCCCAAAGTGCCGTTTTCACAGTAAAAAGGCCTGGTTCACTTTTGCTTAGCTTAGTCTGTAACTTGAAAACTATGTACCGTATGGCCCTATAAACTGTGTTGGGATGAAAGCTAGCCACTTTGAGCAATGTGGGAAGTGCTGGGGCAGTTTGGGACAACAGGGCCAAAATGTCACTTTCACAGTCCCAAAGTGCCATTTTCACAGTAAAAAAAAACAGATTCATTTTGCTTAGCTTAGTCTGTAACTTGAAAACTATGTACCGTATGGCCCTATAAACTGTGTTGGGATGAAAGCTAGCCACTTTGAGCATTGTGGCAAGAGCTGGGGCAGTTTGGGACAACAGGGAACGAACAGGGCCAAAATGTCACTTTCACAGTCCCAAAGTGCCATTTTCACAGTAAAAAAAAACAGATTCATTTTGCTTAGCTTAGTCTGTAACTTGAAAACTATGTACCGTATGGCCCTATAAACTGTGTTGGGATGAAAGCTAGCCACTTTGAGCAATGTGGGAAGTGCTGGGGCAGTTTGGGACAACAGGGCCAAAATGTCACTTTCACAGTCCCAAAGTGCCGTTTTCACAGTAAAAAGGCCTGGTTCACTTTTGCTTAGCTTAGTCTGTAACTTGAAAACTATGTACCGTATGGCCCTATAAACTGTGTTGGGATGAAAGCTAGCCACTTTGAGCAATGTGGGAAGTGCTGGGGCAGTTTGGGACAACAGGGCCAAAATGTCACTTTCACAGTCCCAAAGTGCCATTTTCACAGTAAAAAAAAACAGATTCATTTTGCTTAGCTTAGTCTGTAACTTGAAAACTATGTACCGTATGGCCCTATAAACTGTGTTGGGATGAAAGCTAGCCACTTTGAGCAATGTGGGAAGTGCTGGGGCAGTTTGGGACAACAGGGCCAAAATGTCACTTTCACAGTCCCAAAGTGCCATTTTCACAGTAAAAAGGCCTGGTTCACTTTTGCTTAGCTTAGTCTGTAACTTGAAAACTATGTACCGTATGGCCCTATAAACTGTGTTGGGATGAAAGCTAGCCACTTTGAGCAATGTGGGAAGTGCTGGGGCAGTTTGGGACAACAGGGCCAAAATGTCACTTTCACAGTCCCAAAGTGCCATTTTCACAGTAAAAAGGCCTGGTTCACTTTTGCTTAGCTTAGTCTGTAACTTGAAAACTATGTACCGTATGGCCCTATAAACTGTGTTGGGATGAAAGCTAGCCACTTTGAGCAATGTGGGAAGTGCTGGGGCAGTTTGGGACAACAGGGCCAAAATGTCACTTTCACAGTCCCAAAGTGCCATTTTCACAGTAAAAAGGCCTGGTTCACTTTTGCTTAGCTTAGTCTGTAACTTGAAAACTATGTACCGTATGGCCCTATAAACTGTGTTGGGATGAAAGCTAGCCACTTTGAGCAATGTGGGAAGTGCTGGGGCAGTTTGGGACAACAGGGCCAAAATGTCACTTTCACAGTCCCAAAGTGCCATTTTCACAGTAAAAAGGCCTGGTTCACTTTTGCTTAGCTTAGTCTGTAACTTGAAAACTATGTACCGTATGGCCCTATAAACTGTGTTGGGATGAAAGCTAGCCACTTTGAGCAATGTGGGAAGTGCTGGGGCAGTTTGGGACAACAGGGCCAAAATGTCACTTTCACAGTCCCAAAGTGCCATTTTCACAGTAAAAAAAAACAGATTCATTTTGCTTAGCTTAGTCTGTAACTTGAAAACTATGTACCGTATGGCCCTATAAACTGTGTTGGGATGAAAGCTAGCCACTTTGAGCATTGTGGCAAGAGCTGGGGCAGTTTGGGACAACAGGGAACGAACAGGGCCAAAATGTCACTTTCACAGTCCCAAAGTGCCATTTTCACAGTAAAAAAAAACAGATTCATTTTGCTTAGCTTAGTCTGTAACTTGAAAACTATGTACCGTATGGCCCTATAAACTGTGTTGGGATGAAAGCTAGCCACTTTGAGCAATGTGGGAAGTGCTGGGGCAGTTTGGGACAACAGGGCCAAAATGTCACTTTCACAGTCCCAAAGTGCCATTTTCACAGTAAAAAAAAACAGATTCATTTTGCTTAGCTTAGTCTGTAACTTGAAAACTATGTACCGTATGGCCCTATAAACTGTGTTGGGATGAAAGCTAGCCACTTTGAGCATTGTGGCAAGAGCTGGGGCAGTTTGGGACAACAGGGAACGAACAGGGCCAAAATGTCACTTTCACAGTCCCAAAGTGCCATTTTCACAGTAAAAAAAAACAGATTCATTTTGCTTAGCTTAGTCTGTAACTTGAAAACTATGTACCGTATGGCCCTATAAACTGTGTTGGGATGAAAGCTAGCCACTTTGAGCAATGTGGGAAGTGCTGGGGCAGTTTGGGACAACAGGGCCAAAATGTCACTTTCACAGTCCCAAAGTGCCGTTTTCACAGTAAAAAGGCCTGGTTCACTTTTGCTTAGCTTAGTCTGTAACTTGAAAACTATGTACCGTATGGCCCTATAAACTGTGTTGGGATGAAAGCTAGCCACTTTGAGCAATGTGGGAAGTGCTGGGGCAGTTTGGGACAACAGGGCCAAAATGTCACTTTCACAGTCCCAAAGTGCCATTTTCACAGTAAAAAAAAACAGATTCATTTTGCTTAGCTTAGTCTGTAACTTGAAAACTATGTACCGTATGGCCCTATAAACTGTGTTGGGATGAAAGCTAGCCACTTTGAGCAATGTGGGAAGTGCTGGGGCAGTTTGGGACAACAGGGCCAAAATGTCACTTTCACAGTCCCAAAGTGCCATTTTCACAGTAAAAAGGCCTGGTTCACTTTTGCTTAGCTTAGTCTGTAACTTGAAAACTATGTACCGTATGGCCCTATAAACTGTGTTGGGATGAAAGCTAGCCACTTTGAGCAATGTGGGAAGTGCTGGGGCAGTTTGGGACAACAGGGCCAAAATGTCACTTTCACAGTCCCAAAGTGCCATTTTCACAGTAAAAAAAAACAGATTCATTTTGCTTAGCTTAGTCTGTAACTTGAAAACTATGTACCGTATGGCCCTATAAACTGTGTTGGGATGAAAGCTAGCCACTTTGAGCATTGTGGCAAGAGCTGGGGCAGTTTGGGACAACAGGGAACGAACAGGGCCAAAATGTCACTTTCACAGTCCCAAAGTGCCATTTTCACAGTAAAAAAAAACAGATTCATTTTGCTTAGCTTAGTCTGTAACTTGAAAACTATGTACCGTATGGCCCTATAAACTGTGTTGGGATGAAAGCTAGCCACTTTGAGCAATGTGGGAAGTGCTGGGGCAGTTTGGGACAACAGGGCCAAAATGTCACTTTCACAGTCCCAAAGTGCCGTTTTCACAGTAAAAAGGCCTGGTTCACTTTTGCTTAGCTTAGTCTGTAACTTGAAAACTATGTACCGTATGGCCCTATAAACTGTGTTGGGATGAAAGCTAGCCACTTTGAGCAATGTGGGAAGTGCTGGGGCAGTTTGGGACAACAGGGCCAAAATGTCACTTTCACAGTCCCAAAGTGCCATTTTCACAGTAAAAAAAAACAGATTCATTTTGCTTAGCTTAGTCTGTAACTTGAAAACTATGTACCGTATGGCCCTATAAACTGTGTTGGGATGAAAGCTAGCCACTTTGAGCAATGTGGGAAGTGCTGGGGCAGTTTGGGACAACAGGGCCAAAATGTCACTTTCACAGTCCCAAAGTGCCATTTTCACAGTAAAAAGGCCTGGTTCACTTTTGCTTAGCTTAGTCTGTAACTTGAAAACTATGTACCGTATGGCCCTATAAACTGTGTTGGGATGAAAGCTAGCCACTTTGAGCAATGTGGGAAGTGCTGGGGCAGTTTGGGACAACAGGGCCAAAATGTCACTTTCACAGTCCCAAAGTGCCATTTTCACAGTAAAAAGGCCTGGTTCACTTTTGCTTAGCTTAGTCTGTAACTTGAAAACTATGTACCGTATGGCCCTATAAACTGTGTTGGGATGAAAGCTAGCCACTTTGAGCAATGTGGGAAGTGCTGGGGCAGTTTGGGACAACAGGGCCAAAATGTCACTTTCACAGTCCCAAAGTGCCATTTTCACAGTAAAAAGGCCTGGTTCACTTTTGCTTAGCTTAGTCTGTAACTTGAAAACTATGTACCGTATTGCCCTATAAACTGTGTTGGGATGAAAGCTAGCCACTTTGAGCAATGTGGGAAGTGCTGGGGCAGTTTGGGACAACAGGGCCAAAATGTCACTTTCACAGTCCCAAAGTGCCGTTTTCACTGTAAAAAGGCCTGGTTCACTTTTGCTTAGCTTAGTCTGTAACTTGAAAACTATGTACCGTATGGCCCTATAAACTGTGTTGGGATGAAAGCTAGCCACTTTGAGCAATGTGGGAAGTGCTGGGGCAGTTTGGGACAACAGGGCCAAAATGTCACTTTCACAGTCCCAAAGTGCCATTTTCACAGTAAAAAGGCCTGGTTCACTTTTGCTTAGCTTAGTCTGTAACTTGAAAACTATGTACCGTATGGCCCTATAAACTGTGTTGGGATGAAAGCTAGCCACTTTGAGCAATGTGGGAAGTGCTGGGGCAGTTTGGGACAACAGGGCCAAAATGTCACTTTCACAGTCCCAAAGTGCCATTTTCACAGTAAAAAGGCCTGGTTCACTTTTGCTTAGCTTAGTCTGTAACTTGAAAACTATGTACCGTATGGCCCTATAAACTGTGTTGGGATGAAAGCTAGCCACTTTGAGCAATGTGGGAAGTGCTGGGGCAGTTTGGGACAACAGGGCCAAAATGTCACTTTCACAGTCCCAAAGTGCCATTTTCACAGTAAAAAGGCCTGGTTCACTTTTGCTTAGCTTAGTCTGTAACTTGAAAACTATGTACCGTATGGCCCTATAAACTGTGTTGGGATGAAAGCTAGCCACTTTGAGCAATGTGGGAAGTGCTGGGGCAGTTTGGGACAACAGGGCCAAAATGTCACTTTCACAGTCCCAAAGTGCCGTTTTCACAGTAAAAAGGCCTGGTTCACTTTTGCTTAGCTTAGTCTGTAACTTGAAAACTATGTACCGTATGGCCCTATAAACTGTGTTGGGATGAAAGCTAGCCACTTTGAGCAATGTGGGAAGTGCTGGGGCAGTTTGGGACAACAGGGCCAAAATGTCACTTTCACAGTCCCAAAGTGCCATTTTCACAGTAAAAAGGCCTGGTTCACTTTTGCTTAGCTTAGTCTGTAACTTGAAAACTATGTACCGTATGGCCCTATAAACTGTGTTGGGATGAAAGCTAGCCACTTTGAGCAATGTGGGAAGTGCTGGGGCAGTTTGGGACAACAGGGCCAAAATGTCACTTTCACAGTCCCAAAGTGCCGTTTTCACAGTAAAAAGGCCTGGTTCACTTTTGCTTAGCTTAGTCTGTAACTTGAAAACTATGTACCGTATGGCCCTATAAACTGTGTTGGGATGAAAGCTAGCCACTTTGAGCAATGTGGGAAGTGCTGGGGCAGTTTGGGACAACAGGGCCAAAATGTCACTTTCACAGTCCCAAAGTGCCATTTTCACAGTAAAAAAACAGATTATTTTTGCTTAGCTTAGTCTGTAACTTGAAAACTATGTACCGTATGGCCCTATAAACTGTGTTGGGATGAAAGCTAGCCACTTTGAGCAATGTGGGAAGTGCTGGGGCAGTTTGGGACAACAGGGCCAAAATGTCACTTTCACAGTCCCAAAGTGCCATTTTCACAGTAAAAAGGCCTGGTTCACTTTTGCTTAGCTTAGTCTGTAACTTGAAAACTATGTACCGTATGGCCCTATAAACTGTGTTGGGATGAAAGCTAGCCACTTTGAGCAATGTGGGAAGTGCTGGGGCAGTTTGGGACAACAGGGCCAAAATGTCACTTTCACAGTCCCAAAGTGCCATTTTCACAGTAAAAAGGCCTGGTTCACTTTTGCTTAGCTTAGTCTGTAACTTGAAAACTATGTACCGTATGGCCCTATAAACTGTGTTGGGATGAAAGCTAGCCACTTTGAGCAATGTGGGAAGTGCTGGGGCAGTTTGGGACAACAGGGCCAAAATGTCACTTTCACAGTCCCAAAGTGCCATTTTCACAGTAAAAAGGCCTGGTTCACTTTTGCTTAGCTTAGTCTGTAACTTGAAAACTATGTACCGTATGGCCCTATAAACTGTGTTGGGATGAAAGCTAGCCACTTTGAGCAATGTGGGAAGTGCTGGGGCAGTTTGGGACAACAGGGCCAAAATGTCACTTTCACAGTCCCAAAGTGCCGTTTTCACAGTAAAAAGGCCTGGTTCACTTTTGCTTAGCTTAGTCTGTAACTTGAAAACTATGTACCGTATGGCCCTATAAACTGTGTTGGGATGAAAGCTAGCCACTTTGAGCAATGTGGGAAGTGCTGGGGCAGTTTGGGACAACAGGGCCAAAATGTCACTTTCACAGTCCCAAAGTGCCATTTTCACAGTAAAAAGGCCTGGTTCACTTTTGCTTAGCTTAGTCTGTAACTTGAAAACTATGTACCGTATGGCCCTATAAACTGTGTTGGGATGAAAGCTAGCCACTTTGAGCAATGTGGGAAGTGCTGGGGCAGTTTGGGACAACAGGGCCAAAATGTCACTTTCACAGTCCCAAAGTGCCGTTTTCACAGTAAAAAGGCCTGGTTCACTTTTGCTTAGCTTAGTCTGTAACTTGAAAACTATGTACCGTATGGCCCTATAAACTGTGTTGGGATGAAAGCTAGCCACTTTGAGCAATGTGGGAAGTGCTGGGGCAGTTTGGGACAACAGGGCCAAAATGTCACTTTCACAGTCCCAAAGTGCCATTTTCACAGTAAAAAAAAACAGATTCATTTTGCTTAGCTTAGTCTGTAACTTGAAAACTATGTACCGTATGGCCCTATAAACTGTGTTGGGATGAAAGCTAGCCACTTTGAGCATTGTGGCAAGAGCTGGGGCAGTTTGGGACAACAGGGAACGAACAGGGCCAAAATGTCACTTTCACAGTCCCAAAGTGCCATTTTCACAGTAAAAAAAAACAGATTCATTTTGCTTAGCTTAGTCTGTAACTTGAAAACTATGTACCGTATGGCCCTATAAACTGTGTTGGGATGAAAGCTAGCCACTTTGAGCAATGTGGGAAGTGCTGGGGCAGTTTGGGACAACAGGGCCAAAATGTCACTTTCACAGTCCCAAAGTGCCGTTTTCACAGTAAAAAGGCCTGGTTCACTTTTGCTTAGCTTAGTCTGTAACTTGAAAACTATGTACCGTATGGCCCTATAAACTGTGTTGGGATGAAAGCTAGCCACTTTGAGCAATGTGGGAAGTGCTGGGGCAGTTTGGGACAACAGGGCCAAAATGTCACTTTCACAGTCCCAAAGTGCCATTTTCACAGTAAAAAAAAACAGATTCATTTTGCTTAGCTTAGTCTGTAACTTGAAAACTATGTACCGTATGGCCCTATAAACTGTGTTGGGATGAAAGCTAGCCACTTTGAGCATTGTGGCAAGAGCTGGGGCAGTTTGGGACAACAGGGAACGAACAGGGCCAAAATGTCACTTTCACAGTCCCAAAGTGCCATTTTCACAGTAAAAAAAAACAGATTCATTTTGCTTAGCTTAGTCTGTAACTTGAAAACTATGTACCGTATGGCCCTATAAACTCTGTTGGGATGAAAGCTAGCCACTTTGAGCAATGTGGGAAGTGCTGGGGCAGTTTGGGACAACAGGGCCAAAATGTCACTTTCACAGTCCCAAAGTGCCGTTTTCACAGTAAAAAGGCCTGGTTCACTTTTGCTTAGCTTAGTCTGTAACTTGAAAACTATGTACCGTATGGCCCTATAAACTGTGTTGGGATGAAAGCTAGCCACTTTGAGCAATGTGGGAAGTGCTGGGGCAGTTTGGGACAACAGGGCCAAAATGTCACTTTCACAGTCCCAAAGTGCCATTTTCACAGTAAAAAAAAACAGATTCATTTTGCTTAGCTTAGTCTGTAACTTGAAAACTATGTACCGTATGGCCCTATAAACTGTGTTGGGATGAAAGCTAGCCACTTTGAGCAATGTGGGAAGTGCTGGGGCAGTTTGGGACAACAGGGCCAAAATGTCACTTTCACAGTCCCAAAGTGCCATTTTCACAGTAAAAAGGCCTGGTTCACTTTTGCTTAGCTTAGTCTGTAACTTGAAAACTATGTACCGTATGGCCCTATAAACTGTGTTGGGATGAAAGCTAGCCACTTTGAGCAATGTGGGAAGTGCTGGGGCAGTTTGGGACAACAGGGCCAAAATGTCACTTTCACAGTCCCAAAGTGCCGTTTTCACTGTAAAAAGGCCTGGTTCACTTTTGCTTAGCTTAGTCTGTAACTTGAAAACTATGTACCGTATGGCCCTATAAACTGTGTTGGGATGAAAGCTAGCCACTTTGAGCAATGTGGGAAGTGCTGGGGCAGTTTGGGACAACAGGGCCAAAATGTCACTTTCACAGTCCCAAAGTGCCATTTTCACAGTAAAAAAAAACAGATTCATTTTGCTTAGCTTAGTCTGTAACTTGAAAACTATGTACCGTATGGCCCTATAAACTGTGTTGGGATGAAAGCTAGCCACTTTGAGCAATGTGGGAAGTGCTGGGGCAGTTTGGGACAACAGGGCCAAAATGTCACTTTCACAGTCCCAAAGTGCCATTTTCACAGTAAAAAGGCCTGGTTCACTTTTGCTTAGCTTAGTCTGTAACTTGAAAACTATGTACCGTATGGCCCTATAAACTGTGTTGGGATGAAAGCTAGCCACTTTGAGCAATGTGGGAAGTGCTGGGGCAGTTTGGGACAACAGGGCCAAAATGTCACTTTCACAGTCCCAAAGTGCCATTTTCACAGTAAAAAGGCCTGGTTCACTTTTGCTTAGCTTAGTCTGTAACTTGAAAACTATGTACCGTATGGCCCTATAAACTGTGTTGGGATGAAAGCTAGCCACTTTGAGCAATGTGGGAAGTGCTGGGGCAGTTTGGGACAACAGGGCCAAAATGTCACTTTCACAGTCCCAAAGTGCCGTTTTCACAGTAAAAAGGCCTGGTTCACTTTTGCTTAGCTTAGTCTGTAACTTGAAAACTATGTACCGTATGGCCCTATAAACTGTGTTGGGATGAAAGCTAGCCACTTTGAGCAATGTGGGAAGTGCTGGGGCAGTTTGGGACAACAGGGCCAAAACCCTAACCCTAACCCCAACCCTTTCACAGTCCCAAAGTGCCATTTTCACAGTAAAAAAAAAAAGATTCATTTTGCTTAGCTTAGTCTGTAACTTGAAAACTATGTACCGTATGGCCCTATAAACTGTGTTGGGATGAAAGCTAGCCACTTTGAGCAATGTGGGAAGTGCTGGGGCAGTTTGGGACAACAGGGCCAAAATGTCACTTTCACAGTCCCAAAGTGCCATTTTCACAGTAAAAAGGCCTGGTTCACTTTTGCTTAGCTTAGTCTGTAACTTGAAAACTATGTACCGTATGGCCCTATAAACTGTGTTGGGATGAAAGCTAGCCACTTTGAGCAATGTGGGAAGTGCTGGGGCAGTTTGGGACAACAGGGCCAAAACCCTAACCCTAACCCTAACCCTTTCACAGTCCCAAAGTGCCATTTTCACAGTAAAAAAAAAAAGATTCATTTTGCTTAGCTTAGTCTGTAACTTGAAAACTATGTACCGTATGGCCCTATAAACTGTGTTGGGATGAAAGCTAGCCACTTTGAGCAATGTGGGAAGTGCTGGGGCAGTTTGGGACAACAGGGCCAAAATGTCACTTTCACAGTCCCAAAGTGCCGTTTTCACAGTAAAAAGGCCTGGTTCACTTTTGCTTAGCTTAGTCTGTAACTTGAAAACTATGTACCGTATGGCCCTATAAACTGTGTTGGGATGAAAGCTAGCCACTTTGAGCATTGTGGCAAGAGCTGGGGCAGTTTGGGACAACAGGGAACGAACAGGGCCAAAATGTCACTTTCACAGTCCCAAAGTGCCATTTTCACAGTAAAAAAAAACAGATTCATTTTGCTTAGCTTAGTCTGTAACTTGAAAACTATGTACCGTATGGCCCTATAAACTGTGTTGGGATGAAAGCTAGCCACTTTGAGCAATGTGGGAAGTGCTGGGGCAGTTTGGGACAACAGGGCCAAAATGTCACTTTCACAGTCCCAAAGTGCCATTTTCACAGTAAAAAAAACAGATTCATTTTGCTTAGCTTAGTCTGTAACTTGAAAACTATGTACCGTATGGCCCTATAAACTGTGTTGGGATGAAAGCTAGCCACTTTGAGCAATGTGGGAAGTGCTGGGGCAGTTTGGGACAACAGGGCCAAAATGTCACTTTCACAGTCCCAAAGTGCCATTTTCACAGTAAAAAGGCCTGGTTCACTTTTGCTTAGCTTAGTCTGTAACTTGAAAACTATGTACCGTATGGCCCTATAAACTGTGTTGGGATGAAAGCTAGCCACTTTGAGCAATGTGGGAAGTGCTGGGGCAGTTTGGGACAACAGGGCCAAAATGTCACTTTCACAGTCCCAAAGTGCCATTTTCACAGTAAAAAGGCCTGGTTCACTTTTGCTTAGCTTAGTCTGTAACTTGAAAACTATGTACCGTATGGCCCTATAAACTGTGTTGGGATGAAAGCTAGCCACTTTGAGCAATGTGGGAAGTGCTGGGGCAGTTTGGGACAACAGGGCCAAAATGTCACTTTCACAGTCCCAAAGTGCCATTTTCACAGTAAAAAGGCCTGGTTCACTTTTGCTTAGCTTAGTCTGTAACTTGAAAACTATGTACCGTATGGCCCTATAAACTGTGTTGGGATGAAAGCTAGCCACTTTGAGCAATGTGGGAAGTGCTGGGGCAGTTTGGGACAACAGGGCCAAAATGTCACTTTCACAGTCCCAAAGTGCCATTTTCACAGTAAAAAGGCCTGGTTCACTTTTGCTTAGCTTAGTCTGTAACTTGAAAACTATGTACCGTATGGCCCTATAAACTGTGTTGGGATGAAAGCTAGCCACTTTGAGCAATGTGGGAAGTGCTGGGGCAGTTTGGGACAACAGGGCCAAAATGTCACTTTCACAGTCCCAAAGTGCCATTTTCACAGTAAAAAGGCCTGGTTCACTTTTGCTTAGCTTAGTCTGTAACTTGAAAACTATGTACCGTATGGCCCTATAAACTGTGTTGGGATGAAAGCTAGCCACTTTGAGCAATGTGGGAAGTGCTGGGGCAGTTTGGGACAACAGGGCCAAAATGTCACTTTCACAGTCCCAAAGTGCCGTTTTCACAGTAAAAAGGCCTGGTTCACTTTTGCTTAGCTTAGTCTGTAACTTGAAAACTATGTACCGTATGGCCCTATAAACTGTGTTGGGATGAAAGCTAGCCACTTTGAGCATTGTGGCAAGAGCTGGGGCAGTTTGGGACAACAGGGAACGAACAGGGCCAAAATGTCACTTTCACAGTCCCAAAGTGCCATTTTCACAGTAAAAAAAAACAGATTCATTTTGCTTAGCTTAGTCTGTAACTTGAAAACTATGTACCGTATGGCCCTATAAACTGTGTTGGGATGAAAGCTAGCCACTTTGAGCAATGTGGGAAGTGCTGGGGCAGTTTGGGACAACAGGGCCAAAATGTCACTTTCACAGTCCCAAAGTGCCGTTTTCACAGTAAAAAGGCCTGGTTCACTTTTGCTTAGCTTAGTCTGTAACTTGAAAACTATGTACCGTATGGCCCTATAAACTGTGTTGGGATGAAAGCTAGCCACTTTGAGCAATGTGGGAAGTGCTGGGGCAGTTTGGGACAACAGGGCCAAAATGTCACTTTCACAGTCCCAAAGTGCCATTTTCACAGTAAAAAAAAACAGATTCATTTTGCTTAGCTTAGTCTGTAACTTGAAAACTATGTACCGTATGGCCCTATAAACTGTGTTGGGATGAAAGCTAGCCACTTTGAGCATTGTGGCAAGAGCTGGGGCAGTTTGGGACAACAGGGAACGAACAGGGCCAAAATGTCACTTTCACAGTCCCAAAGTGCCATTTTCACAGTAAAAAGGCCTGGTTCACTTTTGCTTAGCTTAGTCTGTAACTTGAAAACTATGTACCGTATGGCCCTATAAACTGTGTTGGGATGAAAGCTAGCCACTTTGAGCAATGTGGGAAGTGCTGGGGCAGTTTGGGACAACAGGGCCAAAACCCTAACCCTAACCCTAACCCTTTCACAGTCCCAAAGTGCCATTTTCACAGTAAAAAAAAAAGATTAATTTTGCTTAGCTTAGTCTGTAACTTGAAAACTATGTACCGTATGGCCCTATAAACTGTGTTGGGATGAAAGCTAGCCACTTTGAGCAATGTGGGAAGTGCTGGGGCAGTTTGGGACAACAGGGCCAAAATGTCACTTTCACAGTCCCAAAGTGCCATTTTCACAGTAAAAAGGCCTGGTTCACTTTTGCTTAGCTTAGTCTGTAACTTGAAAACTATGTACCGTATGGCCCTATAAACTGTGTTGGGATGAAAGCTAGCCACTTTGAGCAATGTGGGAAGTGCTGGGGCAGTTTGGGACAACAGGGCCAAAATGTCACTTTCACAGTCCCAAAGTGCCATTTTCACAGTAAAAAGGCCTGGTTCACTTTTGCTTAGCTTAGTCTGTAACTTGAAAACTATGTACCGTATGGCCCTATAAACTGTGTTGGGATGAAAGCTAGCCACTTTGAGCAATGTGGGAAGTGCTGGGGCAGTTTGGGACAACAGGGCCAAAATGTCACTTTCACAGTCCCAAAGTGCCATTTTCACAGTAAAAAGGCCTGGTTCACTTTTGCTTAGCTTAGTCTGTAACTTGAAAACTATGTACCGTATGGCCCTATAAACTGTGTTGGGATGAAAGCTAGCCACTTTGAGCAATGTGGGAAGTGCTGGGGCAGTTTGGGACAACAGGGCCAAAACCCTAACCCTAACCCTTTCACAGTCCCAAAGTGCCATTTTCACAGTAAAAAAAAAAGATTAATTTTGCTTAGCTTAGTCTGTAACTTGAAAACTATGTACCGTATGGCCCTATAAACTGTGTTGGGATGAAAGCTAGCCACTTTGAGCAATGTGGGAAGTGCTAGGGCAGTTTGGGACAACAGGGCCAAAACCCTAACCCTAACCCTAACCCTTTCACAGTCCCAAAGTGCCATTTTCACAGTAAAAAAAAAAAAAAAGATTCATTTAGCTTAGCTTAGTCTGTAACTTGAAAACTATGTACCGTATGGCCCTATAAACTGTGTTGGGATGAAAGCTAGCCACTTTGAGCAATGTGGGAAGTGCTGGGGCAGTTTGGGACAACAGGGCCAAAATGTCACTTTCACAGTCCCAAAGTGCCGTTTTCACAGTAAAAAGGCCTGGTTCACTTTTGCTTAGCTTAGTCTGTAACTTGAAAACTATGTACCGTATGGCCCTATAAACTGTGTTGGGATGAAAGCTAGCCACTTTGAGCAATGTGGGAAGTGCTGGGGCAGTTTGGGACAACAGGGCCAAAATGTCACTTTCACAGTCCCAAAGTGCCATTTTCACAGTAAAAAGGCCTGGTTCACTTTTGCTTAGCTTAGTCTGTAACTTGAAAACTATGTACCGTATGGCCCTATAAACTGTGTTGGGATGAAAGCTAGCCACTTTGAGCAATGTGGGAAGTGCTGGGGCAGTTTGGGACAACAGGGCCAAAATGTCACTTTCACAGTCCCAAAGTGCCGTTTTCACAGTAAAAAGGCCTGGTTCACTTTTGCTTAGCTTAGTCTGTAACTTGAAAACTATGTACCGTATGGCCCTATAAACTGTGTTGGGATGAAAGCTAGCCACTTTGAGCATTGTGGCAAGAGCTGGGGCAGTTTGGGACAACAGGGAACGAACAGGGCCAAAATGTCACTTTCACAGTCCCAAAGTGCCATTTTCACAGTAAAAAGGCCTGGTTCACTTTTGCTTAGCTTAGTCTGTAACTTGAAAACTATGTACCGTATGGCCCTATAAACTGTGTTGGGATGAAAGCTAGCCACTTTGAGCAATGTGGGAAGTGCTGGGGCAGTTTGGGACAACAGGGCCAAAATGTCACTTTCACAGTCCCAAAGTGCCGTTTTCACAGTAAAAAGGCCTGGTTCACTTTTGCTTAGCTTAGTCTGTAACTTGAAAACTATGTACCGTATGGCCCTATAAACTGTGTTGGGATGAAAGCTAGCCACTTTGAGCAATGTGGGAAGTGCTGGGGCAGTTTGGGACAACAGGGCCAAAATGTCACTTTCACAGTCCCAAAGTGCCATTTTCACAGTAAAAAAAAACAGATTCATTTTGCTTAGCTTAGTCTGTAACTTGAAAACTATGTACCGTATGGCCCTATAAACTGTGTTGGGATGAAAGCTAGCCACTTTGAGCATTGTGGCAAGAGCTGGGGCAGTTTGGGACAACAGGGAACGAACAGGGCCAAAATGTCACTTTCACAGTCCCAAAGTGCCATTTTCACAGTAAAAAAAAACAGATTCATTTTGCTTAGCTTAGTCTGTAACTTGAAAACTATGTACCGTATGGCCCTATAAACTGTGTTGGGATGAAAGCTAGCCACTTTGAGCAATGTGGGAAGTGCTGGGGCAGTTTGGGACAACAGGGCCAAAATGTCACTTTCACAGTCCCAAAGTGCCGTTTTCACAGTAAAAAGGCCTGGTTCACTTTTGCTTAGCTTAGTCTGTAACTTGAAAACTATGTACCGTATGGCCCTATAAACTGTGTTGGGATGAAAGCTAGCCACTTTGAGCAATGTGGGAAGTGCTGGGGCAGTTTGGGACAACAGGGCCAAAATGTCACTTTCACAGTCCCAAAGTGCCATTTTCACAGTAAAAAAAAACAGATTCATTTTGCTTAGCTTAGTCTGTAACTTGAAAACTATGTACCGTATGGCCCTATAAACTGTGTTGGGATGAAAGCTAGCCACTTTGAGCATTGTGGCAAGAGCTGGGGCAGTTTGGGACAACAGGGAACGAACAGGGCCAAAATGTCACTTTCACAGTCCCAAAGTGCCATTTTCACAGTAAAAAAAAACAGATTCATTTTGCTTAGCTTAGTCTGTAACTTGAAAACTATGTACCGTATGGCCCTATAAACTGTGTTGGGATGAAAGCTAGCCACTTTGAGCAATGTGGGAAGTGCTGGGGCAGTTTGGGACAACAGGGCCAAAATGTCACTTTCACAGTCCCAAAGTGCCGTTTTCACAGTAAAAAGGCCTGGTTCACTTTTGCTTAGCTTAGTCTGTAACTTGAAAACTATGTACCGTATGGCCCTATAAACTGTGTTGGGATGAAAGCTAGCCACTTTGAGCAATGTGGGAAGTGCTGGGGCAGTTTGGGACAACAGGGCCAAAATGTCACTTTCACAGTCCCAAAGTGCCATTTTCACAGTAAAAAAAAACAGATTCATTTTGCTTAGCTTAGTCTGTAACTTGAAAACTATGTACCGTATGGCCCTATAAACTGTGTTGGGATGAAAGCTAGCCACTTTGAGCAATGTGGGAAGTGCTGGGGCAGTTTGGGACAACAGGGCCAAAATGTCACTTTCACAGTCCCAAAGTGCCATTTTCACAGTAAAAAGGCCTGGTTCACTTTTGCTTAGCTTAGTCTGTAACTTGAAAACTATGTACCGTATGGCCCTATAAACTGTGTTGGGATGAAAGCTAGCCACTTTGAGCAATGTGGGAAGTGCTGGGGCAGTTTGGGACAACAGGGCCAAAATGTCACTTTCACAGTCCCAAAGTGCCATTTTCACAGTAAAAAGGCCTGGTTCACTTTTGCTTAGCTTAGTCTGTAACTTGAAAACTATGTACCGTATGGCCCTATAAACTGTGTTGGGATGAAAGCTAGCCACTTTGAGCAATGTGGGAAGTGCTGGGGCAGTTTGGGACAACAGGGCCAAAATGTCACTTTCACAGTCCCAAAGTGCCATTTTCACAGTAAAAAGGCCTGGTTCACTTTTGCTTAGCTTAGTCTGTAACTTGAAAACTATGTACCGTATGGCCCTATAAACTGTGTTGGGATGAAAGCTAGCCACTTTGAGCAATGTGGGAAGTGCTGGGGCAGTTTGGGACAACAGGGCCAAAATGTCACTTTCACAGTCCCAAAGTGCCGTTTTCACAGTAAAAAGGCCTGGTTCACTTTTGCTTAGCTTAGTCTGTAACTTGAAAACTATGTACCGTATGGCCCTATAAACTGTGTTGGGATGAAAGCTAGCCACTTTGAGCAATGTGGGAAGTGCTGGGGCAGTTTGGGACAACAGGGCCAAAATGTCACTTTCACAGTCCCAAAGTGCCATTTTCACAGTAAAAAGGCCTGGTTCACTTTTGCTTAGCTTAGTCTGTAACTTGAAAACTATGTACCGTATGGCCCTATAAACTGTGTTGGGATGAAAGCTAGCCACTTTGAGCAATGTGGGAAGTGCTGGGGCAGTTTGGGACAACAGGGCCAAAATGTCACTTTCACAGTCCCAAAGTGCCATTTTCACAGTAAAAAGGCCTGGTTCACTTTTGCTTAGCTTAGTCTGTAACTTGAAAACTATGTACCGTATGGCCCTATAAACTGTGTTGGGATGAAAGCTAGCCACTTTGAGCAATGTGGGAAGTGCTGGGGCAGTTTGGGACAACAGGGCCAAAATGTCACTTTCACAGTCCCAAAGTGCCATTTTCACAGTAAAAAGGCCTGGTTCACTTTTGCTTATCTTAGTCTGTAACTTGAAAACTATGTACCGTATGGCCCTATAAACTGTGTTGGGATGAAAGCTAGCCACTTTGAGCAATGTGGGAAGTGCTGGGGCAGTTTGGGACAACAGGGCCAAAATGTCACTTTCACAGTCCCAAAGTGCCGTTTTCACAGTAAAAAGGCCTGGTTCACTTTTGCTTAGCTTAGTCTGTAACTTGAAAACTATGTACCGTATGGCCCTATAAACTGTGTTGGGATGAAAGCTAGCCACTTTGAGCAATGTGGGAAGTGCTGGGGCAGTTTGGGACAACAGGGCCAAAATGTCACTTTCACAGTCCCAAAGTGCCATTTTCACAGTAAAAAGGCCTGGTTCACTTTTGCTTAGCTTAGTCTGTAACTTGAAAACTATGTACCGTATGGCCCTATAAACTGTGTTGGGATGAAAGCTAGCCACTTTGAGCAATGTGGGAAGTGCTGGGGCAGTTTGGGACAACAGGGCCAAAATGTCACTTTCACAGTCCCAAAGTGCCGTTTTCACAGTAAAAAGGCCTGGTTCACTTTTGCTTAGCTTAGTCTGTAACTTGAAAACTATGTACCGTATGGCCCTATAAACTGTGTTGGGATGAAAGCTAGCCACTTTGAGCATTGTGGCAAGAGCTGGGGCAGTTTGGGACAACAGGGAACGAACAGGGCCAAAATGTCACTTTCACAGTCCCAAAGTGCCATTTTCACAGTAAAAAAAAACAGATTCATTTTGCTTAGCTTAGTCTGTAACTTGAAAACTATGTACCGTATGGCCCTATAAACTGTGTTGGGATGAAAGCTAGCCACTTTGAGAAATGTGGGAAGTGCTGGGGCAGTTTGGGACAACAGGGCCAAAATGTCACTTTCACAGTCCCAAAGTGCCATTTTCACAGTAAAAAAACAGATTATTTTTGCTTAGCTTAGTCTGTAACTTGAAAACTATGTACCGTATGGCCCTATAAACTGTGTTGGGATGAAAGCTAGCCACTTTGAGCAATGTGGGAAGTGCTGGGGCAGTTTGGGACAACAGGGCCAAAATGTCACTTTCACAGTCCCAAAGTGCCATTTTCACAGTAAAAAGGCCTGGTTCACTTTTGCTTAGCTTAGTCTGTAACTTGAAAACTATGTACCGTATGGCCCTATAAACTGTGTTGGGATGAAAGCTAGCCACTTTGAGCAATGTGGGAAGTGCTGGGGCAGTTTGGGACAACAGGGCCAAAATGTAACTTTCACAGTCCCAAAGTGCCATTTTCACAGTAAAAAGGCCTGGTTCACTTTTGCTTAGCTTAGTCTGTAACTTGAAAACTATGTACCGTATGGCCCTATAAACTGTGTTGGGATGAAAGCTAGCCACTTTGAGCAATGTGGGAAGTGCTGGGGCAGTTTGGGACAACAGGGCCAAAATGTCACTTTCACAGTCCCAAAGTGCCATTTTCACAGTAAAAAGGCCTGGTTCACTTTTGCTTAGCTTAGTCTGTAACTTGAAAACTATGTACCGTATGGCCCTATAAACTGTGTTGGGATGAAAGCTAGCCACTTTGAGCAATGTGGGAAGTGCTGGGGCAGTTTGGGACAACAGGGCCAAAATGTCACTTTCACAGTCCCAAAGTGCCATTTTCACAGTAAAAAGGCCTGGTTCACTTTTGCTTAGCTTAGTCTGTAACTTGAAAACTATGTACCGTATGGCCCTATAAACTGTGTTGGGATGAAAGCTAGCCACTTTGAGCAATGTGGGAAGTGCTGGGGCAGTTTGGGACAACAGGGCCAAAATGTCACTTTCACAGTCCCAAAGTGCCATTTTCACAGTAAAAAGGCCTGGTTCACTTTTGCTTAGCTTAGTCTGTAACTTGAAAACTATGTACCGTATGGCCCTATAAACTGTGTTGGGATGAAAGCTAGCCACTTTGAGCAATGTGGGAAGTGCTGGGGCAGTTTGGGACAACAGGGCCAAAATGTCACTTTCACAGTCCCAAAGTGCCATTTTCACAGTAAAAAAAAACAGATTCATTTTGCTTAGCTTAGTCTGTAACTTGAAAACTATGTACCGTATGGCCCTATAAACTGTGTTGGGATGAAAGCTAGCCACTTTGAGCATTGTGGCAAGAGCTGGGGCAGTTTGGGACAACAGGGAACGAACAGGGCCAAAATGTCACTTTCACAGTCCCAAAGTGCCATTTTCACAGTAAAAAAAAACAGATTCATTTTGCTTAGCTTAGTCTGTAACTTGAAAACTATGTACCGTATGGCCCTATAAACTGTGTTGGGATGAAAGCTAGCCACTTTGAGCAATGTGGGAAGTGCTGGGGCAGTTTGGGACAACAGGGCCAAAATGTCACTTTCACAGTCCCAAAGTGCCGTTTTCACAGTAAAAAGGCCTGGTTCACTTTTGCTTAGCTTAGTCTGTAACTTGAAAACTATGTACCGTATGGCCCTATAAACTGTGTTGGGATGAAAGCTAGCCACTTTGAGCAATGTGGGAAGTGCTGGGGCAGTTTGGGACAACAGGGCCAAAATGTCACTTTCACAGTCCCAAAGTGCCATTTTCACAGTAAAAAAAAACAGATTCATTTTGCTTAGCTTAGTCTGTAACTTGAAAACTATGTACCGTATGGCCCTATAAACTGTGTTGGGATGAAAGCTAGCCACTTTGAGCATTGTGGCAAGAGCTGGGGCAGTTTGGGACAACAGGGAACGAACAGGGCCAAAATGTCACTTTCACAGTCCCAAAGTGCCATTTTCACAGTAAAAAAAAACAGATTCATTTTGCTTAGCTTAGTCTGTAACTTGAAAACTATGTACCGTATGGCCCTATAAACTGTGTTGGGATGAAAGCTAGCCACTTTGAGCAATGTGGGAAGTGCTGGGGCAGTTTGGGACAACAGGGCCAAAATGTCACTTTCACAGTCCCAAAGTGCCGTTTTCACAGTAAAAAGGCCTGGTTCACTTTTGCTTAGCTTAGTCTGTAACTTGAAAACTATGTACCGTATGGCCCTATAAACTGTGTTGGGATGAAAGCTAGCCACTTTGAGCAATGTGGGAAGTGCTGGGGCAGTTTGGGACAACAGGGCCAAAATGTCACTTTCACAGTCCCAAAGTGCCATTTTCACAGTAAAAAAAAACAGATTCATTTTGCTTAGCTTAGTCTGTAACTTGAAAACTATGTACCGTATGGCCCTATAAACTGTGTTGGGATGAAAGCTAGCCACTTTGAGCAATGTGGGAAGTGCTGGGGCAGTTTGGGACAACAGGGCCAAAATGTCACTTTCACAGTCCCAAAGTGCCATTTTCACAGTAAAAAGGCCTGGTTCACTTTTGCTTAGCTTAGTCTGTAACTTGAAAACTATGTACCGTATGGCCCTATAAACTGTGTTGGGATGAAAGCTAGCCACTTTGAGCAATGTGGGAAGTGCTGGGGCAGTTTGGGACAACAGGGCCAAAATGTCACTTTCACAGTCCCAAAGTGCCATTTTCACAGTAAAAAGGCCTGGTTCACTTTTGCTTAGCTTAGTCTGTAACTTGAAAACTATGTACCGTATGGCCCTATAAACTGTGTTGGGATGAAAGCTAGCCACTTTGAGCAATGTGGGAAGTGCTGGGGCAGTTTGGGACAACAGGGCCAAAATGTCACTTTCACAGTCCCAAAGTGCCATTTTCACAGTAAAAAGGCCTGGTTCACTTTTGCTTAGCTTAGTCTGTAACTTGAAAACTATGTACCGTATTGCCCTATAAACTGTGTTGGGATGAAAGCTAGCCACTTTGAGCAATGTGGGAAGTGCTGGGGCAGTTTGGGACAACAGGGCCAAAATGTCACTTTCACAGTCCCAAAGTGCCGTTTTCACAGTAAAAAGGCCTGGTTCACTTTTGCTTAGCTTAGTCTGTAACTTGAAAACTATGTACCGTATGGCCCTATAAACTGTGTTGGGATGAAAGCTAGCCACTTTGAGCAATGTGGGAAGTGCTGGGGCAGTTTGGGACAACAGGGCCAAAATGTCACTTTCACAGTCCCAAAGTGCCATTTTCACAGTAAAAAGGCCTGGTTCACTTTTGCTTAGCTTAGTCTGTAACTTGAAAACTATGTACCGTATGGCCCTATAAACTGTGTTGGGATGAAAGCTAGCCACTTTGAGCAATGTGGGAAGTGCTGGGGCAGTTTGGGACAACAGGGCCAAAATGTCACTTTCACAGTCCCAAAGTGCCGTTTTCACAGTAAAAAGGCCTGGTTCACTTTTGCTTAGCTTAGTCTGTAACTTGAAAACTATGTACCGTATGGCCCTATAAACTGTGTTGGGATGAAAGCTAGCCACTTTGAGCAATGTGGGAAGTGCTGGGGCAGTTTGGGACAACAGGGCCAAAATGTCACTTTCACAGTCCCAAAGTGCCATTTTCACAGTAAAAAGGCCTGGTTCACTTTTGCTTAGCTTAGTCTGTAACTTGAAAACTATGTACCGTATGGCCCTATAAACTGTGTTGGGATGAAAGCTAGCCACTTTGAGCAATGTGGGAAGTGCTGGGGCAGTTTGGGACAACAGGGCCAAAATGTCACTTTCACAGTCCCAAAGTGCCGTTTTCACAGTAAAAAGGCCTGGTTCACTTTTGCTTAGCTTAGTCTGTAACTTGAAAACTATGTACCGTATGGCCCTATAAACTGTGTTGGGATGAAAGCTAGCCACTTTGAGCAATGTGGGAAGTGCTGGGGCAGTTTGGGACAACAGGGCCAAAATGTCACTTTCACAGTCCCAAAGTGCCATTTTCACAGTAAAAAGGCCTGGTTCACTTTTGCTTAGCTTAGTCTGTAACTTGAAAACTATGTACCGTATGGCCCTATAAACTGTGTTGGGATGAAAGCTAGCCACTTTGAGCAATGTGGGAAGTGCTGGGGCAGTTTGGGACAACAGGGCCAAAATGTAACTTTCACAGTCCCAAAGTGCCATTTTCACAGTAAAAAGGCCTGGTTCACTTTTGCTTAGCTTAGTCTGTAACTTGAAAACTATGTACCGTATGGCCCTATAAACTGTGTTGGGATGAAAGCTAGCCACTTTGAGCAATGTGGGAAGTGCTGGGGCAGTTTGGGACAACAGGGCCAAAATGTCACTTTCACAGTCCCAAAGTGCCATTTTCACAGTAAAAAGGCCTGGTTCACTTTTGCTTAGCTTAGTCTGTAACTTGAAAACTATGTACCGTATGGCCCTATAAACTGTGTTGGGATGAAAGCTAGCCACTTTGAGCAATGTGGGAAGTGCTGGGGCAGTTTGGGACAACAGGGCCAAAATGTCACTTTCACAGTCCCAAAGTGCCGTTTTCACAGTAAAAAGGCCTGGTTCACTTTTGCTTAGCTTAGTCTGTAACTTGAAAACTATGTACCGTATGGCCCTATAAACTGTGTTGGGATGAAAGCTAGCCACTTTGAGCAATGTGGGAAGTGCTGGGGCAGTTTGGGACAACAGGGCCAAAATGTCACTTTCACAGTCCCAAAGTGCCATTTTCACAGTAAAAAGGCCTGGTTCACTTTTGCTTAGCTTAGTCTGTAACTTGAAAACTATGTACCGTATGGCCCTATAAACTGTGTTGGGATGAAAGCTAGCCACTTTGAGCAATGTGGGAAGTGCTGGGGCAGTTTGGGACAACAGGGCCAAAATGTCACTTTCACAGTCCCAAAGTGCCGTTTTCACAGTAAAAAGGCCTGGTTCACTTTTGCTTAGCTTAGTCTGTAACTTGAAAACTATGTACCGTATGGCCCTATAAACTGTGTTGGGATGAAAGCTAGCCACTTTGAGCAATGTGGGAAGTGCTGGGGCAGTTTGGGACAACAGGGCCAAAATGTCACTTTCACAGTCCCAAAGTGCCATTTTCACAGTAAAAAGGCCTGGTTCACTTTTGCTTAGCTTAGTCTGTAACTTGAAAACTATGTACCGTATGGCCCTATAAACTGTGTTGGGATGAAAGCTAGCCACTTTGAGCAATGTGGGAAGTGCTGGGGCAGTTTGGGACAACAGGGCCAAAATGTCACTTTCACAGTCCCAAAGTGCCGTTTTCACAGTAAAAAGGCCTGGTTCACTTTTGCTTAGCTTAGTCTGTAACTTGAAAACTATGTACCGTATGGCCCTATAAACTGTGTTGGGATGAAAGCTAGCCACTTTGAGCAATGTGGGAAGTGCTGGGGCAGTTTGGGACAACAGGGCCAAAATGTCACTTTCACAGTCCCAAAGTGCCATTTTCACAGTAAAAAGGCCTGGTTCACTTTTGCTTAGCTTAGTCTGTAACTTGAAAACTATGTACCGTATGGCCCTATAAACTGTGTTGGGATGAAAGCTAGCCACTTTGAGCAATGTGGGAAGTGCTGGGGCAGTTTGGGACAACAGGGCCAAAATGTCACTTTCACAGTCCCAAAGTGCCATTTTCACAGTAAAAAGGCCTGGTTCACTTTTGCTTAGCTTAGTCTGTAACTTGAAAACTATGTACCGTATGGCCCTATAAACTGTGTTGGGATGAAAGCTAGCCACTTTGAGCAATGTGGGAAGTGCTGGGGCAGTTTGGGACAACAGGGCCAAAATGTCACTTTCACAGTCCCAAAGTGCCGTTTTCACAGTAAAAAGGCCTGGTTCACTTTTGCTTAGCTTAGTCTGTAACTTGAAAACTATGTACCGTATGGCCCTATAAACTGTGTTGGGATGAAAGCTAGCCACTTTGAGCATTGTGGCAAGAGCTGGGGCAGTTTGGGACAACAGGGAACGAACAGGGCCAAAATGTCACTTTCACAGTCCCAAAGTGCCATTTTCACAGTAAAAAAAAACAGATTCATTTTGCTTAGCTTAGTCTGTAACTTGAAAACTATGTACCGTATGGCCCTATAAACTGTGTTGGGATGAAAGCTAGCCACTTTGAGCATTGTGGCAAGAGCTGGGGCAGTTTGGGACAACAGGGAACGAACAGGGCCAAAATGTCACTTTCACAGTCCCAAAGTGCCATTTTCACAGTAAAAAAAAACAGATTCATTTTGCTTAGCTTAGTCTGTAACTTGAAAACTATGTACCGTATGGCCCTATAAACTGTGTTGGGATGAAAGCTAGCCACTTTGAGCAATGTGGGAAGTGCTGGGGCAGTTTGGGACAACAGGGCCAAAATGTCACTTTCACAGTCCCAAAGTGCCGTTTTCACAGTAAAAAGGCCTGGTTCACTTTTGCTTAGCTTAGTCTGTAACTTGAAAACTATGTACCGTATGGCCCTATAAACTGTGTTGGGATGAAAGCTAGCCACTTTGAGCAATGTGGGAAGTGCTGGGGCAGTTTGGGACAACAGGGCCAAAATGTCACTTTCACAGTCCCAAAGTGCCATTTTCACAGTAAAAAAAAACAGATTCATTTTGCTTAGCTTAGTCTGTAACTTGAAAACTATGTACCGTATGGCCCTATAAACTGTGTTGGGATGAAAGCTAGCCACTTTGAGCATTGTGGCAAGAGCTGGGGCAGTTTGGGACAACAGGGAACGAACAGGGCCAAAATGTCACTTTCACAGTCCCAAAGTGCCATTTTCACAGTAAAAAAAAACAGATTCATTTTGCTTAGCTTAGTCTGTAACTTGAAAACTATGTACCGTATGGCCCTATAAACTGTGTTGGGATGAAAGCTAGCCACTTTGAGCAATGTGGGAAGTGCTGGGGCAGTTTGGGACAACAGGGCCAAAATGTCACTTTCACAGTCCCAAAGTGCCGTTTTCACAGTAAAAAGGCCTGGTTCACTTTTGCTTAGCTTAGTCTGTAACTTGAAAACTATGTACCGTATGGCCCTATAAACTGTGTTGGGATGAAAGCTAGCCACTTTGAGCAATGTGGGAAGTGCTGGGGCAGTTTGGGACAACAGGGCCAAAATGTCACTTTCACAGTCCCAAAGTGCCATTTTCACAGTAAAAAAAAACAGATTCATTTTGCTTAGCTTAGTCTGTAACTTGAAAACTATGTACCGTATGGCCCTATAAACTGTGTTGGGATGAAAGCTAGCCACTTTGAGCAATGTGGGAAGTGCTGGGGCAGTTTGGGACAACAGGGCCAAAATGTCACTTTCACAGTCCCAAAGTGCCATTTTCACAGTAAAAAGGCCTGGTTCACTTTTGCTTAGCTTAGTCTGTAACTTGAAAACTATGTACCGTATGGCCCTATAAACTGTGTTGGGATGAAAGCTAGCCACTTTGAGCAATGTGGGAAGTGCTGGGGCAGTTTGGGACAACAGGGCCAAAATGTCACTTTCACAGTCCCAAAGTGCCATTTTCACAGTAAAAAGGCCTGGTTCACTTTTGCTTAGCTTAGTCTGTAACTTGAAAACTATGTACCGTATGGCCCTATAAACTGTGTTGGGATGAAAGCTAGCCACTTTGAGCAATGTGGGAAGTGCTGGGGCAGTTTGGGACAACAGGGCCAAAATGTCACTTTCACAGTCCCAAAGTGCCATTTTCACAGTAAAAAGGCCTGGTTCACTTTTGCTTAGCTTAGTCTGTAACTTGAAAACTATGTACCGTATTGCCCTATAAACTGTGTTGGGATGAAAGCTAGCCACTTTGAGCAATGTGGGAAGTGCTGGGGCAGTTTGGGACAACAGGGCCAAAATGTCACTTTCACAGTCCCAAAGTGCCGTTTTCACAGTAAAAAGGCCTGGTTCACTTTTGCTTAGCTTAGTCTGTAACTTGAAAACTATGTACCGTATGGCCCTATAAACTGTGTTGGGATGAAAGCTAGCCACTTTGAGCAATGTGGGAAGTGCTGGGGCAGTTTGGGACAACAGGGCCAAAATGTCACTTTCACAGTCCCAAAGTGCCATTTTCACAGTAAAAAGGCCTGGTTCACTTTTGCTTAGCTTAGTCTGTAACTTGAAAACTATGTACCGTATGGCCCTATAAACTGTGTTGGGATGAAAGCTAGCCACTTTGAGCAATGTGGGAAGTGCTGGGGCAGTTTGGGACAACAGGGCCAAAATGTCACTTTCACAGTCCCAAAGTGCCATTTTCACAGTAAAAAGGCCTGGTTCACTTTTGCTTAGCTTAGTCTGTAACTTGAAAACTATGTACCGTATGGCCCTATAAACTGTGTTGGGATGAAAGCTAGCCACTTTGAGCAATGTGGGAAGTGCTGGGGCAGTTTGGGACAACAGGGCCAAAATGTCACTTTCACAGTCCCAAAGTGCCATTTTCACAGTAAAAAGGCCTGGTTCACTTTTGCTTAGCTTAGTCTGTAACTTGAAAACTATGTACCGTATGGCCCTATAAACTGTGTTGGGATGAAAGCTAGCCACTTTGAGCAATGTGGGAAGTGCTGGGGCAGTTTGGGACAACAGGGCCAAAATGTCACTTTCACAGTCCCAAAGTGCCGTTTTCACAGTAAAAAGGCCTGGTTCACTTTTGCTTAGCTTAGTCTGTAACTTGAAAACTATGTACCGTATGGCCCTATAAACTGTGTTGGGATGAAAGCTAGCCACTTTGAGCAATGTGGGAAGTGCTGGGGCAGTTTGGGACAACAGGGCCAAAATGTCACTTTCACAGTCCCAAAGTGCCATTTTCACAGTAAAAAGGCCTGGTTCACTTTTGCTTAGCTTAGTCTGTAACTTGAAAACTATGTACCGTATGGCCCTATAAACTGTGTTGGGATGAAAGCTAGCCACTTTGAGCAATGTGGGAAGTGCTGGGGCAGTTTGGGACAACAGGGCCAAAATGTCACTTTCACAGTCCCAAAGTGCCGTTTTCACAGTAAAAAGGCCTGGTTCACTTTTGCTTAGCTTAGTCTGTAACTTGAAAACTATGTACCGTATGGCCCTATAAACTGTGTTGGGATGAAAGCTAGCCACTTTGAGCAATGTGGGAAGTGCTGGGGCAGTTTGGGACAACAGGGCCAAAATGTCACTTTCACAGTCCCAAAGTGCCATTTTCACAGTAAAAAGGCCTGGTTCACTTTTGCTTAGCTTAGTCTGTAACTTGAAAACTATGTACCGTATGGCCCTATAAACTGTGTTGGGATGAAAGCTAGCCACTTTGAGCAATGTGGGAAGTGCTGGGGCAGTTTGGGACAACAGGGCCAAAATGTAACTTTCACAGTCCCAAAGTGCCATTTTCACAGTAAAAAGGAGAGACAGCGAGATCAATTTGTGGCGGTGACGACTCGCCACGACGTATTTTTTTACGCCATGACGTATTCTTCATTATCCGCCATGGCAGAACAAAATCCGCCGTGGCGAGTACAGAATCCGCCATGGCGACGACTCGCCACGACCTATTTTTTTACGCCATGACGTATTCTTCATTATCCGCCGTGGCGAGTACAGAATCCGCCATTGTTTATTTTTTTTTTGCGTGCCGTGGTGCAGGTTTTATTGTCCTAGTAATACTATTCTCGGAATTATTTCATCCTCTTGTAGCGTAACGGTTAGCGCTCTCGCCCCTATAGTCAAGGCACTGTGCCGGGCCAGGTTCGATTCAGGCAAAAAACAAACTTTTTTTTTTTTAAGTTATTTTTTTACCCGTACATACAGTGTGTGTGCGTGCGTGCGTATACAGTGTGCGTGCGTGTATGCGTGCGTGCGTATACAGTGTGTGTGTGTGTGTGTGTGCGTGCGTGCTTCATCGTATTTATTATTATTATTATTATTATTATTAATATGCAGGTAATAATAATAAATACGATGAAGCACGCACGCACGCATATACAGTGTGTGTGCGTGCGTGCGTATACAGTGTGCGTGCGTGTATGCGTGCGTATACAGTGTGTGCGTGCGTGCGTGCGTGCGTGCTTCATCGTATTTATTATTATTACCTGCATATTAATAATAATAATAATAATAATAAATACGATGAAGCACGCACGCACACACACTGTATACGCACGCACGCATACACGCACGCACACTGTATACGCACGCACGCACACACACTGTATGTACGGGTAAAAAAATAACTTTAAAAAAAAAAAGTTTGTTTTTTGCCTGAATCGAACCTGGGCCGGCACAGTGCCTTGACTATAGGGGCGAGAGCGCTAACCGTTACGCTACAAGAGGATGAAATAATTCCGAGAATAGTATTACTAGGACAATAAAACCTGCACCACGGCACGCAAAAAAAAAATAAACAATGGCGGATTCTGTACTCGCCACGGCGGATAATGAAGAATACGTCATGGCGTAAAAAAATAGGTCGTGGCGAGTCGTCGCCATGGCGGATAATGAAGAATACGTCATGGCGTAAAAAAATACGTCGTGGCGAGTCGTCACCGCCACGAATTGATCTCGCTCCACCTGGTAAAAAGGCCTGGTTCACTTTTGCTTAGCTTAGTCTGTAACTTGAAAACTATGTACCGTATGGCCCTATAAACTGTGTTGGGATGAAAGCTAGCCACTTTGAGCAATGTGGGAAGTGCTGGGGCAGTTTGGGACAACAGGGCCAAAATGTCACTTTCACAGTCCCAAAGTGCCATTTTCACAGTAAAAAGGCCTGGTTCACTTTTGCTTAGCTTAGTCTGTAACTTGAAAACTATGTACCGTATGGCCCTATAAACTGTGTTGGGATGAAAGCTAGCCACTTTGAGCAATGTGGGAAGTGCTGGGGCAGTTTGGGACAACAGGGCCAAAATGTCACTTTCACAGTCCCAAAGTGCCGTTTTCACAGTAAAAAGGCCTGGTTCACTTTTGCTTAGCTTAGTCTGTAACTTGAAAACTATGTACCGTATGGCCCTATAAACTGTGTTGGGATGAAAGCTAGCCACTTTGAGCAATGTGGGAAGTGCTGGGGCAGTTTGGGACAACAGGGCCAAAATGTCACTTTCACAGTCCCAAAGTGCCATTTTCACAGTAAAAAGGCCTGGTTCACTTTTGCTTAGCTTAGTCTGTAACTTGAAAACTATGTACCGTATGGCCCTATAAACTGTGTTGGGATGAAAGCTAGCCACTTTGAGCAATGTGGGAAGTGCTGGGGCAGTTTGGGACAACAGGGCCAAAATGTCACTTTCACAGTCCCAAAGTGCCGTTTTCACAGTAAAAAGGCCTGGTTCACTTTTGCTTAGCTTAGTCTGTAACTTGAAAACTATGTACCGTATGGCCCTATAAACTGTGTTGGGATGAAAGCTAGCCACTTTGAGCAATGTGGGAAGTGCTGGGGCAGTTTGGGACAACAGGGCCAAAATGTCACTTTCACAGTCCCAAAGTGCCATTTTCACAGTAAAAAGGCCTGGTTCACTTTTGCTTAGCTTAGTCTGTAACTTGAAAACTATGTACCGTATGGCCCTATAAACTGTGTTGGGATGAAAGCTAGCCACTTTGAGCAATGTGGGAAGTGCTGGGGCAGTTTGGGACAACAGGGCCAAAATGTCACTTTCACAGTCCCAAAGTGCCGTTTTCACAGTAAAAAGGCCTGGTTCACTTTTGCTTAGCTTAGTCTGTAACTTGAAAACTATGTACCGTATGGCCCTATAAACTGTGTTGGGATGAAAGCTAGCCACTTTGAGCAATGTGGGAAGTGCTGGGGCAGTTTGGGACAACAGGGCCAAAATGTCACTTTCACAGTCCCAAAGTGCCATTTTCACAGTAAAAAGGCCTGGTTCACTTTTGCTTAGCTTAGTCTGTAACTTGAAAACTATGTACCGTATGGCCCTATAAACTGTGTTGGGATGAAAGCTAGCCACTTTGAGCAATGTGGGAAGTGCTGGGGCAGTTTGGGACAACAGGGCCAAAATGTCACTTTCACAGTCCCAAAGTGCCATTTTCACAGTAAAAAGGCCTGGTTCACTTTTGCTTAGCTTAGTCTGTAACTTGAAAACTATGTACCGTATGGCCCTATAAACTGTGTTGGGATGAAAGCTAGCCACTTTGAGCAATGTGGGAAGTGCTGGGGCAGTTTGGGACAACAGGGCCAAAATGTCACTTTCACAGTCCCAAAGTGCCGTTTTCACAGTAAAAAGGCCTGGTTCACTTTTGCTTAGCTTAGTCTGTAACTTGAAAACTATGTACCGTATGGCCCTATAAACTGTGTTGGGATGAAAGCTAGCCACTTTGAGCATTGTGGCAAGAGCTGGGGCAGTTTGGGACAACAGGGAACGAACAGGGCCAAAATGTCACTTTCACAGTCCCAAAGTGCCATTTTCACAGTAAAAAAAAACAGATTCATTTTGCTTAGCTTAGTCTGTAACTTGAAAACTATGTACCGTATGGCCCTATAAACTGTGTTGGGATGAAAGCTAGCCACTTTGAGCAATGTGGGAAGTGCTGGGGCAGTTTGGGACAACAGGGCCAAAATGTCACTTTCACAGTCCCAAAGTGCCATTTTCACAGTAAAAAAAAACAGATTCATTTTGCTTAGCTTAGTCTGTAACTTGAAAACTATGTACCGTATGGCCCTATAAACTGTGTTGGGATGAAAGCTAGCCACTTTGAGCAATGTGGGAAGTGCTGGGGCAGTTTGGGACAACAGGGCCAAAATGTCACTTTCACAGTCCCAAAGTGCCATTTTCACAGTAAAAAGGCCTGGTTCACTTTTGCTTAGCTTAGTCTGTAACTTGAAAACTATGTACCGTATGGCCCTATAAACTGTGTTGGGATGAAAGCTAGCCACTTTGAGCAATGTGGGAAGTGCTGGGGCAGTTTGGGACAACAGGGCCAAAATGTCACTTTCACAGTCCCAAAGTGCCATTTTCACAGTAAAAAGGCCTGGTTCACTTTTGCTTAGCTTAGTCTGTAACTTGAAAACTATGTACCGTATGGCCCTATAAACTGTGTTGGGATGAAAGCTAGCCACTTTGAGCAATGTGGGAAGTGCTGGGGCAGTTTGGGACAACAGGGCCAAAATGTCACTTTCACAGTCCCAAAGTGCCATTTTCACAGTAAAAAGGCCTGGTTCACTTTTGCTTAGCTTAGTCTGTAACTTGAAAACTATGTACCGTATGGCCCTATAAACTGTGTTGGGATGAAAGCTAGCCACTTTGAGCAATGTGGGAAGTGCTGGGGCAGTTTGGGACAACAGGGCCAAAATGTCACTTTCACAGTCCCAAAGTGCCATTTTCACAGTAAAAAGGCCTGGTTCACTTTTGCTTAGCTTAGTCTGTAACTTGAAAACTATGTACCGTATGGCCCTATAAACTGTGTTGGGATGAAAGCTAGCCACTTTGAGCAATGTGGGAAGTGCTGGGGCAGTTTGGGACAACAGGGCCAAAATGTCACTTTCACAGTCCCAAAGTGCCGTTTTCACAGTAAAAAGGCCTGGTTCACTTTTGCTTAGCTTAGTCTGTAACTTGAAAACTATGTACCGTATGGCCCTATAAACTGTGTTGGGATGAAAGCTAGCCACTTTGAGCAATGTGGGAAGTGCTGGGGCAGTTTGGGACAACAGGGCCAAAATGTCACTTTCACAGTCCCAAAGTGCCATTTTCACAGTAAAAAGGCCTGGTTCACTTTTGCTTAGCTTAGTCTGTAACTTGAAAACTATGTACCGTATGGCCCTATAAACTGTGTTGGGATGAAAGCTAGCCACTTTGAGCAATGTGGGAAGTGCTGGGGCAGTTTGGGACAACAGGGCCAAAATGTCACTTTCACAGTCCCAAAGTGCCGTTTTCACAGTAAAAAGGCCTGGTTCACTTTTGCTTAGCTTAGTCTGTAACTTGAAAACTATGTACCGTATGGCCCTATAAACTGTGTTGGGATGAAAGCTAGCCACTTTGAGCATTGTGGCAAGAGCTGGGGCAGTTTGGGACAACAGGGAACGAACAGGGCCAAAATGTCACTTTCACAGTCCCAAAGTGCCATTTTCACAGTAAAAAAAAACAGATTCATTTTGCTTAGCTTAGTCTGTAACTTGAAAACTATGTACCGTATGGCCCTATAAACTGTGTTGGGATGAAAGCTAGCCACTTTGAGCAATGTGGGAAGTGCTGGGGCAGTTTGGGACAACAGGGCCAAAATGTCACTTTCACAGTCCCAAAGTGCCGTTTTCACAGTAAAAAGGCCTGGTTCACTTTTGCTTAGCTTAGTCTGTAACTTGAAAACTATGTACCGTATGGCCCTATAAACTGTGTTGGGATGAAAGCTAGCCACTTTGAGCAATGTGGGAAGTGCTGGGGCAGTTTGGGACAACAGGGCCAAAATGTCACTTTCACAGTCCCAAAGTGCCATTTTCACAGTAAAAAAAAACAGATTCATTTTGCTTAGCTTAGTCTGTAACTTGAAAACTATGTACCGTATGGCCCTATAAACTGTGTTGGGATGAAAGCTAGCCACTTTGAGCATTGTGGCAAGAGCTGGGGCAGTTTGGGACAACAGGGAACGAACAGGGCCAAAATGTCACTTTCACAGTCCCAAAGTGCCATTTTCACAGTAAAAAGGCCTGGTTCACTTTTGCTTAGCTTAGTCTGTAACTTGAAAACTATGTACCGTATGGCCCTATAAACTGTGTTGGGATGAAAGCTAGCCACTTTGAGCAATGTGGGAAGTGCTGGGGCAGTTTGGGACAACAGGGCCAAAATGTCACTTTCACAGTCCCAAAGTGCCGTTTTCACAGTAAAAAGGCCTGGTTCACTTTTGCTTAGCTTAGTCTGTAACTTGAAAACTATGTACCGTATGGCCCTATAAACTGTGTTGGGATGAAAGCTAGCCACTTTGAGCAATGTGGGAAGTGCTGGGGCAGTTTGGGACAACAGGGCCAAAATGTCACTTTCACAGTCCCAAAGTGCCATTTTCACAGTAAAAAGGCCTGGTTCACTTTTGCTTAGCTTAGTCTGTAACTTGAAAACTATGTACCGTATGGCCCTATAAACTGTGTTGGGATGAAAGCTAGCCACTTTGAGCAATGTGGGAAGTGCTGGGGCAGTTTGGGACAACAGGGCCAAAATGTCACTTTCACAGTCCCAAAGTGCCATTTTCACAGTAAAAAGGCCTGGTTCACTTTTGCTTAGCTTAGTCTGTAACTTGAAAACTATGTACCGTATGGCCCTATAAACTGTGTTGGGATGAAAGCTAGCCACTTTGAGCAATGTGGGAAGTGCTGGGGCAGTTTGGGACAACAGGGCCAAAATGTCACTTTCACAGTCCCAAAGTGCCGTTTTCACAGTAAAAAGGCCTGGTTCACTTTTGCTTAGCTTAGTCTGTAACTTGAAAACTATGTACCGTATGGCCCTATAAACTGTGTTGGGATGAAAGCTAGCCACTTTGAGCATTGTGGCAAGAGCTGGGGCAGTTTGGGACAACAGGGAACGAACAGGGCCAAAACGTCACTTTCACAGTCCCAAAGTGCCATTTTCACAGTAAAAAAAAACAGATTCATTTTGCTTAGCTTAGTCTGTAACTTGAAAACTATGTACCGTATGGCCCTATAAACTGTGTTGGGATGAAAGCTAGCCACTTTGAGCAATGTGGGAAGTGCTGGGGCAGTTTGGGACAACAGGGCCAAAATGTCACTTTCACAGTCCCAAAGTGCCATTTTCACAGTAAAAAAAAACAGATTCATTTTGCTTAGCTTAGTCTGTAACTTGAAAACTATGTACCGTATGGCCCTATAAACTGTGTTGGGATGAAAGCTAGCCACTTTGAGCAATGTGGGAAGTGCTGGGGCAGTTTGGGACAACAGGGCCAAAATGTCACTTTCACAGTCCCAAAGTGCCATTTTCACAGTAAAAAGGCCTGGTTCACTTTTGCTTAGCTTAGTCTGTAACTTGAAAACTATGTACCGTATGGCCCTATAAACTGTGTTGGGATGAAAGCTAGCCACTTTGAGCAATGTGGGAAGTGCTGGGGCAGTTTGGGACAACAGGGCCAAAATGTCACTTTCACAGTCCCAAAGTGCCATTTTCACAGTAAAAAGGCCTGGTTCACTTTTGCTTAGCTTAGTCTGTAACTTGAAAACTATGTACCGTATGGCCCTATAAACTGTGTTGGGATGAAAGCTAGCCACTTTGAGCAATGTGGGAAGTGCTGGGGCAGTTTGGGACAACAGGGCCAAAATGTCACTTTCACAGTCCCAAAGTGCCATTTTCACAGTAAAAAAAACCAGATTCATTTTGCTTAGCTTAGTCTGTAACTTGAAAACTATGTACCGTATGGCCCTATAAACTGTGTTGGGATGAAAGCTAGCCACTTTGAGCAATGTGGGAAGTGCTGGGGCAGTTTGGGACAACAGGGCCAAAATGTCACTTTCACAGTCCCAAAGTGCCATTTTCACAGTAAAAAAAAACAGATTCATTTTGCTTAGCTTAGTCTGTAACTTGAAAACTATGTACCGTATGGCCCTATAAACTGTGTTGGGATGAAAGCTAGCCACTTTGAGCAATGTGGGAAGTGCTGGGGCAGTTTGGGACAACAGGGCCAAAATGTCACTTTCACAGTCCCAAAGTGCCATTTTCACAGTAAAAAGGCCTGGTTCACTTTTGCTTAGCTTAGTCTGTAACTTGAAAACTATGTACCGTATGGCCCTATAAACTGTGTTGGGATGAAAGCTAGCCACTTTGAGCAATGTGGGAAGTGCTGGGGCAGTTTGGGACAACAGGGCCAAAATGTCACTTTCACAGTCCCAAAGTGCCATTTTCACAGTAAAAAGGCCTGGTTCACTTTTGCTTAGCTTAGTCTGTAACTTGAAAACTATGTACCGTATGGCCCTATAAACTGTGTTGGGATGAAAGCTAGCCACTTTGAGCAATGTGGGAAGTGCTGGGGCAGTTTGGGACAACAGGGCCAAAATGTCACTTTCACAGTCCCAAAGTGCCATTTTCACAGTAAAAAGGCCTGGTTCACTTTTGCTTAGCTTAGTCTGTAACTTGAAAACTATGTACCGTATGGCCCTATAAACTGTGTTGGGATGAAAGCTAGCCACTTTGAGCAATGTGGGAAGTGCTGGGGCAGTTTGGGACAACAGGGCCAAAATGTCACTTTCACAGTCCCAAAGTGCCGTTTTCACAGTAAAAAGGCCTGGTTCACTTTTGCTTAGCTTAGTCTGTAACTTGAAAACTATGTACCGTATGGCCCTATAAACTGTGTTGGGATGAAAGCTAGCCACTTTGAGCATTGTGGCAAGAGCTGGGGCAGTTTGGGACAACAGGGAACGAACAGGGCCAAAATGTCACTTTCACAGTCCCAAAGTGCCATTTTCACAGTAAAAAAAAACAGATTCATTTTGCTTAGCTTAGTCTGTAACTTGAAAACTATGTACCGTATGGCCCTATAAACTGTGTTGGGATGAAAGCTAGCCACTTTGAGCAATGTGGGAAGTGCTGGGGCAGTTTGGGACAACAGGGCCAAAATGTCACTTTCACAGTCCCAAAGTGCCGTTTTCACAGTAAAAAGGCCTGGTTCACTTTTGCTTAGCTTAGTCTGTAACTTGAAAACTATGTACCGTATGGCCCTATAAACTGTGTTGGGATGAAAGCTAGCCACTTTGAGCAATGTGGGAAGTGCTGGGGCAGTTTGGGACAACAGGGCCAAAATGTCACTTTCACAGTCCCAAAGTGCCATTTTCACAGTAAAAAAAAACAGATTCATTTTGCTTAGCTTAGTCTGTAACTTGAAAACTATGTACCGTATGGCCCTATAAACTGTGTTGGGATGAAAGCTAGCCACTTTGAGCATTGTGGCAAGAGCTGGGGCAGTTTGGGACAACAGGGAACGAACAGGGCCAAAATGTCACTTTCACAGTCCCAAAGTGCCATTTTCACAGTAAAAAGGCCTGGTTCACTTTTGCTTAGCTTAGTCTGTAACTTGAAAACTATGTACCGTATGGCCCTATAAACTGTGTTGGGATGAAAGCTAGCCACTTTGAGCAATGTGGGAAGTGCTGGGGCAGTTTGGGACAACAGGGCCAAAATGTCACTTTCACAGTCCCAAAGTGCCGTTTTCACAGTAAAAAGGCCTGGTTCACTTTTGCTTAGCTTAGTCTGTAACTTGAAAACTATGTACCGTATGGCCCTATAAACTGTGTTGGGATGAAAGCTAGCCACTTTGAGCAATGTGGGAAGTGCTGGGGCAGTTTGGGACAACAGGGCCAAAATGTCACTTTCACAGTCCCAAAGTGCCATTTTCACAGTAAAAAGGCCTGGTTCACTTTTGCTTAGCTTAGTCTGTAACTTGAAAACTATGTACCGTATGGCCCTATAAACTGTGTTGGGATGAAAGCTAGCCACTTTGAGCAATGTGGGAAGTGCTGGGGCAGTTTGGGACAACAGGGCCAAAATGTCACTTTCACAGTCCCAAAGTGCCATTTTCACAGTAAAAAGGCCTGGTTCACTTTTGCTTAGCTTAGTCTGTAACTTGAAAACTATGTACCGTATGGCCCTATAAACTGTGTTGGGATGAAAGCTAGCCACTTTGAGCAATGTGGGAAGTGCTGGGGCAGTTTGGGACAACAGGGCCAAAATGTCACTTTCACAGTCCCAAAGTGCCGTTTTCACAGTAAAAAGGCCTGGTTCACTTTTGCTTAGCTTAGTCTGTAACTTGAAAACTATGTACCGTATGGCCCTATAAACTGTGTTGGGATGAAAGCTAGCCACTTTGAGCATTGTGGCAAGAGCTGGGGCAGTTTGGGACAACAGGGAACGAACAGGGCCAAAATGTCACTTTCACAGTCCCAAAGTGCCATTTTCACAGTAAAAAAAAACAGATTCATTTTGCTTAGCTTAGTCTGTAACTTGAAAACTATGTACCGTATGGCCCTATAAACTGTGTTGGGATGAAAGCTAGCCACTTTGAGCAATGTGGGAAGTGCTGGGGCAGTTTGGGACAACAGGGCCAAAATGTCACTTTCACAGTCCCAAAGTGCCATTTTCACAGTAAAAAAAAACAGATTCATTTTGCTTAGCTTAGTCTGTAACTTGAAAACTATGTACCGTATGGCCCTATAAACTGTGTTGGGATGAAAGCTAGCCACTTTGAGCAATGTGGGAAGTGCTGGGGCAGTTTGGGACAACAGGGCCAAAATGTCACTTTCACAGTCCCAAAGTGCCATTTTCACAGTAAAAAGGCCTGGTTCACTTTTGCTTAGCTTAGTCTGTAACTTGAAAACTATGTACCGTATGGCCCTATAAACTGTGTTGGGATGAAAGCTAGCCACTTTGAGCAATGTGGGAAGTGCTGGGGCAGTTTGGGACAACAGGGCCAAAATGTCACTTTCACAGTCCCAAAGTGCCATTTTCACAGTAAAAAGGCCTGGTTCACTTTTGCTTAGCTTAGTCTGTAACTTGAAAACTATGTACCGTATGGCCCTATAAACTGTGTTGGGATGAAAGCTAGCCACTTTGAGCAATGTGGGAAGTGCTGGGGCAGTTTGGGACAACAGGGCCAAAATGTCACTTTCACAGTCCCAAAGTGCCATTTTCACAGTAAAAAGGCCTGGTTCACTTTTGCTTAGCTTAGTCTGTAACTTGAAAACTATGTACCGTATGGCCCTATAAACTGTGTTGGGATGAAAGCTAGCCACTTTGAGCAATGTGGGAAGTGCTGGGGCAGTTTGGGACAACAGGGCCAAAATGTCACTTTCACAGTCCCAAAGTGCCGTTTTCACAGTAAAAAGGCCTGGTTCACTTTTGCTTAGCTTAGTCTGTAACTTGAAAACTATGTACCGTATGGCCCTATAAACTGTGTTGGGATGAAAGCTAGCCACTTTGAGCAATGTGGGAAGTGCTGGGGCAGTTTGGGACAACAGGGCCAAAATGTCACTTTCACAGTCCCAAAGTGCCATTTTCACAGTAAAAAAGGCCTGTTCACTTTTGCTTAGCTTAGTCTGTAACTTGAAAACTATGTAACCGTATGGCCCTATAAACTGTGTTGGGATGAAGCTAGCCACTTTGAGCAATGTGGGAAGTGCTGGGGCAGTTTGGGACAACAGGGCCAAAATGTCACTTTCACAGTCCCAAAGTGCCGTTTTCACAGTAAAAAGGCCTGGTTCACTTTTGCTTAGCTTAGTCTGTAACTTGAAAACTATGTACCGTATGGCCCTATAAACTGTGTTGGGATGAAAGCTAGCCACTTTGAGCATTGTGGCAAGAGCTGGGGCAGTTTGGGACAACAGAACGAACAGGGCCAAAATGTCACTTTCACAGTCCCAAAGTGCCATTTTTCCACAGTAAAAAAAAACAGATTCATTTTGCTTAGCTTAGTCTGTAACTTGAAAACTATGTACCGTATGGCCCTATAAACTGTGTTGGGATGAAAGCTAGCCACTTTGAGCAATGTGGGAAGTGCTGGGGCAGTTTGGGACAACAGGGCCAAAATGTCACTTTCACAGTCCCCAAAGTGCCGTTTTCACAGTAAAAAGGCCTGGTTCACTTTTGCTTAGCTTAGTCTGTAACTTGAAAACTATGTACCGTATGGCCCTATAAACTGTTGTTGGGATGAAAGCTAGCCACTTTGAGCAATGTGGGAAGTGCTGGGCAGTTTGGGACAACAGGGCCAAAATGTCACTTTCACAGTCCCAAAGTGCCGTTTTCACAGTAAAAAAAGCCTGGTTCACTTTTGCTTAGCTTAGTCTGTAACTTGAAAACTATGTACCGTATGGCCCTATAAACTGTGTTGGGATGAAAGCTAGCCACTTTGAGCAATGTGGGAAGTGCTGGGGCAGTTTGGGACAACAGACGCAGCCAAAATGTCACTTTCACAGTCCCAAAGTGCCATTTTCACAGTAAAAAGGCCTGGTTCACTTTTGCTTGCTTAGTCTGTAACTTGAAAACTATGTACCGTATGGCCCTATAAACTGTGTTGGGATGAAAGCTAGCCACTTTGAGCAATGTGGGAAGTGCTGGGGCAGTTTGGGACAACAGGGCCAAAATGTTCCACTTTCACAGTCCCAAAGTGCCGTTTTCACTAGTAAAAAAGGCCTGGTTCACTTTTGCTTTAGCTAGTCTGTAACTTGAAAACTATGTACCGTATGGCCCTATAAACTGTGTTGGGATGAAAGCTAGCCCACTTTGAGCAATGTGGAAGTGCTGGGGCAGTTTGGGAGCAACAGGGCCAAAATGTCACTTTCACAGTCCCAAAGTGCCATTTTCACAGTAAAAAGGCCTGGTTCACTTTTGCTTTAGCTTAGAGGCTGTAACTTGAAAACTATGTACCGTATGGCCCTATAAACTGTGTTGGGAATGCTAGCCACTTTGAGCAATGTGGGAAGTGCTGGGGCAGTTTGGGACAACAGGGCCAAAATGTCACTTTCACAGTCCCAAAGTGCCATTTTCACAGTAAAAAGGCCTGGTTCACTTTTGCTTAGCTTAGTCTGTAACTTGAAAACTATGTACCGTATGGCCCTATAAACTGTGTTGGGATGAAAGCTAGCCACTTTGAGCAATGTGGGAAGTGCTGGGGCAGTTTGGGACAACAGGGCCAAAATGTCACTTTCACAGTCTCAAAGTGCCGTTTTCACAGTAAAAAGGCCTGGTTCACTTTTGCTTAGCTTAGTCTGTAACTTGAAAACTATGTACCGTATGGCCCTATAAACTGTGTTGGGATGAAAGCTAGCCACTTTGAGCATTGTGGCAAGAGCTGGGGCAGTTTGGGACAACAGGGAACGAACAGGGCCAAAATGTCACTTTCACAGTCCCAAAGTGCCATTTTCACAGTAAAAAAAAACAGATTCATTTTGCTTAGCTTAGTCTGTAACTTGAAAACTATGTACCGTATGGCCCTATAAACTGTGTTGGGATGAAAGCTAGCCACTTTGAGCAATGTGGGAAGTGCTGGGGCAGTTTGGGACAACAGGGCCAAAATGTCACTTTCACAGTCCCAAAGTGCCATTTTCACAGTAAAAAAAAACAGATTCATTTTGCTTAGCTTAGTCTGTAACTTGAAAACTATGTACCGTATGGCCCTATAAACTGTGTTGGGATGAAAGCTAGCCACTTTGAGCAATGTGGGAAGTGCTGGGGCAGTTTGGGACAACAGGGCCAAAATGTCACTTTCACAGTCCCAAAGTGCCATTTTCACAGTAAAAAGGCCTGGTTCACTTTTGCTTAGCTTAGTCTGTAACTTGAAAACTATGTACCGTATGGCCCTATAAACTGTGTTGGGATGAAAGCTAGCCACTTTGAGCAATGTGGGAAGTGCTGGGGCAGTTTGGGACAACAGGGCCAAAATGTCACTTTCACAGTCCCAAAGTGCCATTTTCACAGTAAAAAAAAACAGATTCATTTTGCTTAGCTTAGTCTGTAACTTGAAAACTATGTACCGTATGGCCCTATAAACTGTGTTGGGATGAAAGCTAGCCACTTTGAGCAATGTGGGAAGTGCTGGGGCAGTTTGGGACAACAGGGCCAAAATGTCACTTTCACAGTCCCAAAGTGCCATTTTCACAGTAAAAAGGCCTGGTTCACTTTTGCTTAGCTTAGTCTGTAACTTGAAAACTATGTACCGTATGGCCCTATAAACTGTGTTGGGATGAAAGCTAGCCACTTTGAGCAATGTGGGAAGTGCTGGGGCAGTTTGGGACAACAGGGCCAAAATGTCACTTTCACAGTCCCAAAGTGCCATTTTCACAGTAAAAAGGCCTGGTTCACTTTTGCTTAGCTTAGTCTGTAACTTGAAAACTATGTACCGTATGGCCCTATAAACTGTGTTGGGATGAAAGCTAGCCACTTTGAGCAATGTGGGAAGTGCTGGGGCAGTTTGGGACAACAGGGCCAAAATGTCACTTTCACAGTCCCAAAGTGCCATTTTCACAGTAAAAAGGCCTGGTTCACTTTTGCTTAGCTTAGTCTGTAACTTGAAAACTATGTACCGTATGGCCCTATAAACTGTGTTGGGATGAAAGCTAGCCACTTTGAGCAATGTGGGAAGTGCTGGGGCAGTTTGGGACAACAGGGCCAAAATGTCACTTTCACAGTCCCAAAGTGCCATTTTCACAGTAAAAAGGCCTGGTTCACTTTTGCTTAGCTTAGTCTGTAACTTGAAAACTATGTACCGTATGGCCCTATAAACTGTGTTGGGATGAAAGCTAGCCACTTTGAGCAATGTGGGAAGTGCTGGGGCAGTTTGGGACAACAGGGCCAAAATGTCACTTTCACAGTCCCAAAGTGCCATTTTCACAGTAAAAAGGCCTGGTTCACTTTTGCTTAGCTTAGTCTGTAACTTGAAAACTATGTACCGTATGGCCCTATAAACTGTGTTGGGATGAAAGCTAGCCACTTTGAGCAATGTGGGAAGTGCTGGGGCAGTTTGGGACAACAGGGCCAAAATGTCACTTTCACAGTCCCAAAGTGCCGTTTTCACAGTAAAAAGGCCTGGTTCACTTTTGCTTAGCTTAGTCTGTAACTTGAAAACTATGTACCGTATGGCCCTATAAACTGTGTTGGGATGAAAGCTAGCCACTTTGAGCAATGTGGGAAGTGCTGGGGCAGTTTGGGACAACAGGGCCAAAATGTCACTTTCACAGTCCCAAAGTGCCGTTTTCACAGTAAAAAGGCCTGGTTCACTTTTGCTTAGCTTAGTCTGTAACTTGAAAACTATGTACCGTATGGCCCTATAAACTGTGTTGGGATGAAAGCTAGCCACTTTGAGCAATGTGGGAAGTGCTGGGGCAGTTTGGGACAACAGGGCCAAAATGTCACTTTCACAGTCCCAAAGTGCCGTTTTCACAGTAAAAAGGCCTGGTTCACTTTTGCTTAGCTTAGTCTGTAACTTGAAAACTATGTACCGTATGGCCCTATAAACTGTGTTGGGATGAAAGCTAGCCACTTTGAGCATTGTGGCAAGAGCTGGGGCAGTTTGGGACAACAGGGAACGAACAGGGCCAAAATGTCACTTTCACAGTCCCAAAGTGCCATTTTCACAGTAAAAAAAAACAGATTCATTTTGCTTAGCTTAGTCTGTAACTTGAAAACTATGTACCGTATGGCCCTATAAACTGTGTTGGGATGAAAGCTAGCCACTTTGAGCAATGTGGGAAGTGCTGGGGCAGTTTGGGACAACAGGGCCAAAATGTCACTTTCACAGTCCCAAAGTGCCGTTTTCACAGTAAAAAGGCCTGGTTCACTTTTGCTTAGCTTAGTCTGTAACTTGAAAACTATGTACCGTATGGCCCTATAAACTGTGTTGGGATGAAAGCTAGCCACTTTGAGCAATGTGGGAAGTGCTGGGGCAGTTTGGGACAACAGGGCCAAAATGTCACTTTCACAGTCCCAAAGTGCCATTTTCACAGTAAAAAAAACAGATTCATTTTGCTTAGCTTAGTCTGTAACTTGAAAACTATGTACCGTATGGCCCTATAAACTGTGTTGGGATGAAAGCTAGCCACTTTGAGCATTGTGGCAAGAGCTGGGGCAGTTTGGGACAACAGGGAACGAACAGGGCCAAAATGTCACTTTCACAGTCCCAAAGTGCCATTTCACAGTAAAAAAGGCCTGGTTCACTTTTGCTTAGCTTAGTCTGTAACTTGAAAACTATGTACCGTATGGCCCTATAAACTGTGTTGGATGAAAGCTAGCCACTTTGAGCAATGTGTGGAAGTGCTGGGGCAGTTTGGGACAACAGGGCCAAAATGTCACTTTCACAGTCCAAAGTGCCAGTTTTCACAGTAAAAAGGGCCTGTTCACTTTTGCTTAGCTTAGTCTGTAACTTGAAAACTATGTACCGTTATGGCCCTATAAACTGTGTTGGGATGAAAGCTAGCCACTTTGAGCAATGTGGGAAGTGCTGGGGCAGTTTGGGACAAACAGGGCCAAAATGTCACTTTTCACAGTCCCAAAGTGCCAATTTTCACAGTAAAAAGGCCTGGTTCACTTTTGCTTAGCTTAGTCCTGTAACTTGAAAACTATGTACCGTATGGCCCTATAAACTGTGTTGGGATGAAAGCTAGCCACTTTGAGGCAATGTGGGAAGTGCTGGGGCAGTTTGGGACAACAGGGCCAAAATGTCACTTCTTCACAGTCCCAAAGTGCCATTTTCACAGTAAAAAGGCCTGGTTCACTTTTGCTTAGCTTAGTCTGTAACTTGAAAACTATGTACCGTATGGCCCTATAAACTGTGTGGGGATGAAAGCTAGCCACTTTGAGCAATGTGGGAAGTGCTGGGGCAGTTTGGGACAACAGGGCCAAAATGTCACTTTCACAGTCCCCAAAGTTGCCGTTTTCACAGTAAAAAGGCCTGGTTCACTTTTGCTTAGCTTAGTCTGTAACTTGAAAACTATGTACCGTATGGCCCTATAAACTGTGTTGTGATGAAAGCTATGCCACTTTGAGCATTGTGGCAAGAGCTGGGGCAGTTTGGGACAACAGGGAACGAACAGGGCCAAAATGTCACTTTCACAGTCCCAAAGTGCATTTTCACAGTAAAAAAAAACAGATTCATTTTGCTTCAGCTTAGTCTGTAACTTGAAAACTATGTACCGTATGGCCCTATAAACTGTGTTGGATGAAAGCTAAGCCACTTTGAGCAATGTGGGAAGTGCTGGGGGCAGTTTGGGACAACAGGGCCAAAATGTCACTTTCCACAGTCCAGTAAAAAAAAACAGATTCATTTTGCTTAGCTTAGTCTGTAACTTGAAAACTATGTACCGTATGGCCCTATAAACTGTGTTGGGATGAAAGCTAGCCACTTTGAGCAATGTGGGAAGTGCTGGGGCAGTTTGGGACAACAGGGCCAAAATGTCACTTTCACAGTCCCAAAGTGCCATTTTCACAGTAAAAAGGCCTGGTTCACTTTTGCTTAGCTTAGTCTGTAACTTGAAAACTATGTACCGTATGGCCCTATAAACTGTGTTGGGATGAAAGCTAGCCACTTTGAGCAATGTGGGAAGTGCTGGGGCAGTTTGGGACAACAGGGCCAAAATGTCACTTTCACAGTCCCAAAGTGCCATTTTCACAGTAAAAAGGCCTGGTTCACTTTTGCTTAGCTTAGTCTGTAACTTGAAAACTATGTACCGTATGGCCCTATAAACTGTGTTGGGATGAAAGCTAGCCACTTTGAGCAATGTGGGAAGTGCTGGGGCAGTTTGGGACAACAGGGCCAAAATGTCACTTTCACAGTCCCAAAGTGCCATTTTCACAGTAAAAAGGCCTGGTTCACTTTTGCTTAGCTTAGTCTGTAACTTGAAAACTATGTACCGTATGGCCCTATAAACTGTGTTGGGATGAAAGCTAGCCACTTTGAGCAATGTGGGAAGTGCTGGGGCAGTTTGGGACAACAGGGCCAAAATGTCACTTTCACAGTCCCAAAGTGCCATTTTCACAGTAAAAAGGCCTGGTTCACTTTTGCTTAGCTTAGTCTGTAACTTGAAAACTATGTACCGTATGGCCCTATAAACTGTGTTGGGATGAAAGCTAGCCACTTTGAGCAATGTGGGAAGTGCTGGGGCAGTTTGGGACAACAGGGCCAAAATGTCACTTTCACAGTCCCAAAGTGCCATTTTCACAGTAAAAAGGCCTGGTTCACTTTTGCTTAGCTTAGTCTGTAACTTGAAAACTATGTACCGTATGGCCCTATAAACTGTGTTGGGATGAAAGCTAGCCACTTTGAGCAATGTGGGAAGTGCTGGGGCAGTTTGGGACAACAGGGCCAAAATGTCACTTTCACAGTCCCAAAGTGCCGTTTTCACAGTAAAAAGGCCTGGTTCACTTTTGCTTAGCTTAGTCTGTAACTTGAAAACTATGTACCGTATGGCCCTATAAACTGTGTTGGGATGAAAGCTAGCCACTTTGAGCAATGTGGGAAGTGCTGGGGCAGTTTGGGACAACAGGGCCAAAATGTCACTTTCACAGTCCCAAAGTGCCATTTTCACAGTAAAAAGGCCTGGTTCACTTTTGCTTAGCTTAGTCTGTAACTTGAAAACTATGTACCGTATGGCCCTATAAACTGTGTTGGGATGAAAGCTAGCCACTTTGAGCAATGTGGGAAGTGCTGGGGCAGTTTGGGACAACAGGGCCAAAATGTCACTTTCACAGTCCCAAAGTGCCGTTTTCACAGTAAAAAGGCCTGGTTCACTTTTGCTTAGCTTAGTCTGTAACTTGAAAACTATGTACCGTATGGCCCTATAAACTGTGTTGGGATGAAAGCTAGCCACTTTGAGCAATGTGGGAAGTGCTGGGGCAGTTTGGGACAACAGGGCCAAAATGTCACTTTCACAGTCCCAAAGTGCCGTTTTCACAGTAAAAAGGCCTGGTTCACTTTTGCTTAGCTTAGTCTGTAACTTGAAAACTATGTACCGTATGGCCCTATAAACTGTGTTGGGATGAAAGCTAGCCACTTTGAGCAATGTGGGAAGTGCTGGGGCAGTTTGGGACAACAGGGCCAAAATGTCACTTTCACAGTCCCAAAGTGCCATTTTCACAGTAAAAAGGCCTGGTTCACTTTTGCTTAGCTTAGTCTGTAACTTGAAAACTATGTACCGTATGGCCCTATAAACTGTGTTGGGATGAAAGCTAGCCACTTTGAGCAATGTGGGAAGTGCTGGGGCAGTTTGGGACAACAGGGCCAAAATGTCACTTTCACAGTCCCAAAGTGCCGTTTTCACAGTAAAAAGGCCTGGTTCACTTTTGCTTAGCTTAGTCTGTAACTTGAAAACTATGTACCGTATGGCCCTATAAACTGTGTTGGGATGAAAGCTAGCCACTTTGAGCAATGTGGGAAGTGCTGGGGCAGTTTGGGACAACAGGGCCAAAATGTCACTTTCACAGTCCCAAAGTGCCATTTTCACAGTAAAAAGGCCTGGTTCACTTTTGCTTAGCTTAGTCTGTAACTTGAAAACTATGTACCGTATGGCCCTATAAACTGTGTTGGGATGAAAGCTAGCCACTTTGAGCAATGTGGGAAGTGCTGGGGCAGTTTGGGACAACAGGGCCAAAATGTCACTTTCACAGTCCCAAAGTGCCGTTTTCACAGTAAAAAGGCCTGGTTCACTTTTGCTTAGCTTAGTCTGTAACTTGAAAACTATGTACCGTATGGCCCTATAAACTGTGTTGGGATGAAAGCTAGCCACTTTGAGCATTGTGGCAAGAGCTGGGGCAGTTTGGGACAACAGGAACGAACAGGGCCAAAATGTCACTTTCACAGTCCCAAAGTGCCATTTTCACAGTAAAAAAAACAGATTCATTTTGCTTAGCTTAGTCTGTAACTTGAAAACTATGTACCGTATGGCCCTATAAACTGTGTTGGGATGAAAGCTAGCCACTTTGAGCAATGTGGGAAGTGCTGGGGCAGTTTGGGACAACAGGGCCAAAATGTCACTTTCACAGTCCCAAAGTGCCGTTTTCACAGTAAAAAGGCCTGGTTCACTTTTGCTTAGCTTAGTCTGTAACTTGAAAACTATGTACCGTATGGCCCTATAAACTGTGTTGGGATGAAAGCTAGCCACTTTGAGCAATGTGGGAAGTGCTGGGGCAGTTTGGGACAACAGGGCCAAAATGTCACTTTCACAGTCCCAAAGTGCCATTTTCACAGTAAAAAAAAACAGATTCATTTTGCTTAGCTTAGTCTGTA